>NW_026016571.1:0-112500 GCF_020379485.1 Brassica napus | reverse complement strand
GGACAAGAACGTCTGACTATATGACGAGAATTGAATTCACCACCGCATGTCAAGATGCTCCTGGCATCCTTAGCTCGGATTTTTGCCAACCACGTGCGGTAACACACGGGAGATCAGCTTCCGTCCCCTATCCTCGAGAGGATGGGGGGATGAAGATTTGTGACACCCAGGCAGACGTGCCCTCGGCTAGAAGGGTTGGGGCGCAACTTACGTTCAAAGACTCGATGGTTCACGGGATTCTGCAATTCACACCAAGTATCGCATTTTGCTACATTCTTCATCGATGCGAGAGCCGAGATATCCATTGTCGAGAGTCGTTTTAGACTTTACATTGCAGCATTACTTCCGAACAAACACCGTCGCCGGGTTGGCGAAAGCAGGCTGTTTAGTTACATATTCCTTGACACTTTTCGTGCCGGGCTTTGGTGATATCCGGAAGCTATGCGTACGATCCAACAAAAGCTGAAGTCTTGGGCATGGATGAACGCATAACCACGGAATCGGCAGGCACAGTAAGAAACCGGCCTACCGAGAGTGATGTTTCATCGTTCTCAGGTCATTCTGTTTCCAGGGTACGACAATGATCCTTCTGCAGGTTCACCTATGGAAACCTTGTTACCACTTCTTCTTCTTCTAAATGATAAGGTTTAGTGGACTTCTCGCAACGTCGCAGACGGCAAACCACCTGTCACGCCCCTAATCCTGGATAGGATTGTCGGGATGGCCATGGTTCGAGGGAAACGTACCAGCAGGTCTTAAGACCTTAAAGGCTAGCGTTCCATGGCCAAGATAGAAGGTTAAGGACGGCAGGATGCTGAGACTTAACCTTATAAGAAAAAGAAGCCAGCTAGGATAAGCTGTACAGAACCTGGGTGATGCTTACAAGAAGCTCGATCAGCTAGACGTAGCTCAATCATGCTCAGCCTAGCTCGTTCCAAGTTAAATCAGCTCAACTAGCTGGACTACTAGCTCACTCAGCTGAGGCAGCTGGGAGTCAGCTCATCTCAGCTCGACGGACTGTTCGAGTTTTAGGCCGATGGTCCGGGTCCGGGTCAATGGCGGGCCATGAGGTCCGGCCATGTAGTCCATGAGTCGTTGGCTCTTGTGGGCAGGCTGTGGGCTTCGTTACCAGGTCTTGGCTTGGGTTGGACGTGCCTATAAGGTCTGGAACCTTCTATTTCTGAACAGGTACGATCTGGACCGTTGATTGTAATCGATGGCCAACTTCTGTCCCAAAAAGATGCTCCGAAGGGATGTGACTCTTCGCACAGGACCTTTGGTTCTTTATATAAAGGGGAGGACTTCCAGGGATTATGAATTCATTTTCATTCAGTCTCATTCTGTCTGACACAAAGGACACACGTCCTAAACAAAGGGATCCCCCAATGAGAAACGAGGATCGAAGCCGGAAGGGCAGAATCCGGGATCAAAACCATAAGGGCACTATCCGGTTCATGGTGAGTATGGCTTCTAGCCGTAGCTTTTATAAGTCACTAGGGCCAATAGGAAGACCTATTCCTGGACGGAAATAGGCGCCAAGGACCAAGGGTGGTTAGCCGAGAGACCGACTGACCAATTGGTAAGGGCTATAGCGGCTGTGAGTGGTTCTATCTCTGTCTCTTTATATTATTAGGTCTATATGATATATATATATATGGAACGTGATAGTTAACCATATTACCACGTCATAGACCATGGGGTCATGGTTGGTTACGTTGATTGTTAACCATAGCGGATAGGTTGGATCAAAAGGGTACTAGTCGCCAAAGGTTGCCTGTTGCAAAGGGTCATGAGTTACCAAATGTTGTGAGATACCAAAGGATGCAAGTAACCAAAAGGTACGAGATACCAATGGTTGCAAGTATCAAAGGGTACGAGGACCAAAGGGTGCATCGTGATCCAAGGTTGCGTGTTACCAAAGATCATGTCGTGATCCAAGAGGTACGAACGTGTCGTGATCCAAGAGGTACGAATGTGTCGTGATCCAAGAGGTACGAATGTGTCGTGATCCAAGAGGTACGAATGTGTCGTGATCCAAGAGGTACGAACGTATCATGATCCATCGGATGTGAATGGTTCGTGACCGAAAGGGTACAAACGGGTTGGGACTGAAAGCGTACGAACGGAACGGGACCGAAAAGGGTACGAGTGGTTCAATGGTCATAAGGACACCAAATGCATTATGTTGGGCGTGGACCCACATGATGGCAATAGGTTGTCCTACAGGTCAATACATGAGTCTAAGGAAATAGCAAAGGCCTTAAGGCTAGTGCAATCCGTACAAAATGATTGATGTATGAACCATAATCCATGGTCAATGGATGACGGTTCTGGCCGCAAAGGCTAAGTGGGATATCTTACGATCAACCTTTGGTTGGTGAGTAAGATAGGCGCCATATGCCTCATGTAGGGCATAGACCCACATGATGGCAATGGAAGGCCGGTTATATCAGTACATGCTAAGTGGACGATGGCTTATCAAGTCTAGTGGTCGGATCATGTTTCATGACGATGGTTCGATGGCCGAACACTAGTATGGATAGTCACGTTGCTGGAGTAAGAGTATTGATGTGATGCTTCTAGATATCAACGTTGGTGTTAATAGATTCGAGATTGGCTAAGAGTCATGACGAAGTGTGTGGCTAGTACTATGTGTCGTAGACCATAGATACTGAGCCTAAGTGTTTCAAGGAAGGCCGTGTAAGATCTGATCATGATTGAGTATGGACGACCTTACGTCTGAATGATGGTTCAAGGTGTCAGTCCTAACCTGATTAATTAATGCATCGGTTGGTATGAACAAATCATATATGTTGTCTGGGTTAAGTCCCAAGGCCGGTCAGGCCAGATGAAGACTCATCAGTTCCAAGTCATGTGAGGATGGTTGGTTGATTGACTTAGGATCTAATGAGCTTTGTCAGTCCGGAAGATGGACTTGGTACTATTGCCTATAAGGCAAAAGGATTTCGGATTGTGCATGAGCCGAGAAAGGCCATATGCAAACCCTTATCCTTTCAAAGACTTCTCAAAGGTTATTTATGTATGTGGGGATGGTTGGTTTAATGACTAAGTACCTATGGGAGTTGTTTGATGCAGGAGTCACGATAAGAACCTTAAGTAAGATCATTGAGTGATCGGGGTTCAGCTGTCAAGCAAGAGAAATTTGAGTCAATGGAGGACCGATGAGCTAATAAGCTCCATAGATGTGGCAAATGTATGATCTAGCATTTACTTATGTAGATCTAGATAGAATGGTTTAGGGGAATGGAACTTCAGAATCGTATGGCTTGGTTTGGGTTTAGGATTGACCTTTAAGCTAATTGGTAGTTGAGTAAGCTGACCAAGGCTAAGGTGATTCGACCAGACAAGTGTTAGATTTGTTTTAGACCAATGGTTAACTAGAGAGTAATCCGCTGCGTATCTGTTGAAAGGATCTAACCTATTAATGACTAGGGAAGACTTTAGATAAGGTTTAAGTTAGCCCTTGCCTTTAGGCGATATCATAAATAAAGGGCAAAAATTAAGAGGTTCGGCCAGGAAGTGGACCGAGCGATGTAAGGCTTTGACCACGGTCTTGTCGGCCGGATCGGGCTATTACAAGTTGGTATCAGAGCATGCTTGATCCTGTTTAGGACAACGCTCTAAGATTATGAGTTTCATACCGAAATTATTTCCAAACTATGATGACTATGAAACCTTAGTTTGGGTGAGCCAAGAAAGAGTTGAGGAAAGCTAGGGTATCATGCTTGTGAATGTGGGAATTCTAAGATGAACCGGCTTAGCCAAGATACGTTTTCCAAGGGCAAGAACCTAAAAACAGAAAGGTTGGTATATCTAGTATTTAGAAGTAATAGACGGGTTGGAAGGGATGGAAGCAATGCAAGACTTGTTTATGGATGACCTGAAAAAGGGAAGTAACATGGACCACAGAGTGGCTTGGGTTGAAATAAACGTGCAGCATTCTACTGAAGTAAAGTGTTATCCCTTGATGGTCGTTCATAATAAGTAAAGCATATGCAATATTAAAATCTGACTCAAGGGAGACACTACATGACCAGTACACGAGTGGACTTCTGATCAGATGGATCAGTTAGGACTCGGTATAAGTCAAGGTAGGTTTCCATTAATCGAGTCAGATGGAATGAATCAATTTCAATCTGAATCCATCCAAAGAAAGAATGAGGAAACTCAGGGTGTTCATTCCAATCATTGGAAGAACATGATGTTAAGTATCTTAGTATGTTGGGGATTGTAGTATATTATAATTGCTGTTGTGAATGGTGGGAGCATTTGCAATAGTAAGACGCTTTGGAGAATGGTATGGGACGTTTTCCAAATATGTGATCGAACCGAAATCCTACTCATCTAGGTACCTAATGGTAGTGGAAGTATTAAGTGATTGGCGACGTCATGAGGGATGTTATGGGACGTTTTTTGTGGTGTGGTCATGAACTGAGATATTTTCCACAAGTGGATTTGTGGTGTGGAAACACACATACTTTTCGAAAAACAGAGGCTACACATAGTTTTGTGAGTCCGGGACTGGTCGGAAAGAGTCTGTTCTGTCTGAGTTCTGGGATGATTCGAGACTAGTGAGGGCAGCCGGTGGGCAAATAATGCATTCACTAGGGCTCATGAAAAATATCCCGGTGATGATCCAGTGGAAAATCTGCCTGTAGATCTGATTGAGAAAAATATCCACGCGCCTACAGAATCATGAGATGATCCTATACATGAATCTCTTTGGGAAAGTATTGGGCCACTCTCGATTGCCACCAAGTTCGTGTGCAATTGGAGACTGGACCTCACCCGATCCAGTACCAAAGTCTGAGTCTGAGTCCTGCTCTAAGGAAAGAAGGGGTGTCAGCAGTCCAAGTGAATCGGATGCATAGACAGGGTTGTGAAGTATTTTTTTACCACAACTACAACTATTGAGCACAGCAATTCTGTTGATCTGAAAGATCTGTCTGAGGACCCGTTGGTGTCTAAGTTCCCAGATGTGTTCCGCTCGCTACAGGGTGTCCCCCCTGATAGGTCGGATCCATTTATGATTGAACTGGAACCAGGGGCAGCTCCACTGTCCTAGAGTCTGTTTCTGATGGCTCCTGCCGAGATGGCCGAGCTGAAGTCGACCACGTCCGAGAGAGGACCATGGTCACAGTACAACCAAGTGGGAGATTGACCTAAGGTTGAGAAGAGAATGATCAAGTCCAGTAAGGGATGAGGATCAGGCCACGACCTATTCGGAGATGGACCTATGGTCGGGGTGAAACAGTCGAGTCCCTGAGTGGACCAGGACCGGAATACGATCACGTCGATAAATGGACCAGGATCGAATTATGACAAAGTCCAGTGAAGGACAGAGGTCAAGTCTGAGGCGTTTTTAGTCTGGAGGGACTAAGATCGCAAAGTGGCCAAGCCTGAAAAGGTTGTGGCTGGTTATGGGGATGATCCAGTACGTTCTGGCTGAGGTCATGAACCTTATTGTCCATAAAGGACAAAAGAACCATAACAATCTGTTACGACTCGTTCTAGGACGAGCAGCCTAAAGATTGGAACGAGTTCGTGAGGACTTGACTGGTACATCGAGTGGCGTGGGGATTGGCCAAATCTACTAAGGCTCGAGTATGCAGCATGTCCTAGGGACTTGTTATGATCTAGTCGTGGACTATGATCAGAGATAGAATAAAATCTGAAGAAGATGATATTCGAAAGAATGACATAGACTTGTTGGATACTAGGACCGCAACCTGGAGAGTTCGTCTAGTGACACAAGGAATGTCTTTGGATGGAATTACAAGTATCACTTGAATGAATGCTTGATGGACCCTCGACTGTGGTCGAAGTAGACCAGTAAGGGTGCCATAAGCAAAACCAGAAGGACCCCCTGATAGGATTGTTTGTGGTTAAATCCTTATCAAGTAAGGGAGACTTGTATAACGACGGTCAAAGGAATTTGATCATCGAAGTGGTTTTTGTTGTTCTGAATCAGGCTTGTTCTATTCCCTGATCAAGACTAGAATAAGTTCGGCTGGAATATTTTGTCTTAAGACAAGGTATAATCATCACCGGGTTCGAGGACGAATCCATTTCAAGTGGTGGAGACTTATCACGCCCCCAATCATGGATAGGATTGTCGGGACGACCATGGTTCGAGGGAAACGTACCAGCCGGTCTTAAGACCTTAAGGCTAGCGTTCCATGGCCAAGATAGAAGGTTAAGGACGTGAGGATGCTGAGACTTAACCTTATAAGAGAAAGAAGTCACCTAGGATAAGCTGTACAGAAGCTGGGCGATGCTTACGAGAAGCTCGATCAGCTAGACGTAGCTCGGTCAAGCTCAGCCTAGCTCGTTCCAAGTTAAATCAGCTCAACTAGCTGGACTACTATCTCACTCAGCTGAGGCAGCTGGGAGTCAGCTCATCTCAGCTCGACGGACTGTTCGAGTTTTGGGCCGATGGTCCTGGTCCGGGTCAGTGGCGGACCATGAGGTCCGGCCATGTAGTCCATGAGTCGTTGGGCTCTTGTGGGCAGGCCGTGGGCTTGGGTACCAGGTCTTGTCTTGGGTTGGACGTGCCTATAAGGTCTGAAACCTTCTATTTCTGAACAGGTACGATCTGGACCATTGATTGTAATCGATGGCCAAGATCTGTCCCAAAAGGATGCTTCGAAGGGATGTGACTCTTCGCACATGAACTTTGGTTCTATATATAAAGGGGAGGACGTCCAGGGATTATGAATTCATTCTCATTCAGTCTCATTCTGTCTGAGACAAAAGACATACGTCCTAAACAAAGGGATCCCCCAATGAGAAACGAGGATCTAAGCCGGAAGGGCATAATCCAGGATCAAAGCCATAAGGGCACGATCCGGTTCATGGTGAGTATGGCTTTAGCCATATGAGGCCGTGGATTTTATAAGTCACTAAGGCCAATAGGAATACCTATTCCTGGAGGGAAATAGGCGCCAAGGACCAAGGGTCCAAGGGTGGTAAGGGCTATCGCGGCTGTGAGTGGTTCTATCTCTGTCTCTTTATATTTTTATGTCTATATGATATATATATATATATATATATATTTATATTTATATATATATATATATATATGGAACGTGATAGTTAACCATATTACCACGTTATAGACCCTGGGGTCATGGTTGGTTACGTTGTTTGCTAACCATAGCGGATAGGTTTGATCAAAAGGGTACTAGTTGCCAAAGGTTGCGTGTTGCCAAGGGTCATAGTTACCAAAGGTTGTGAGATACCAAAGGATGCAAGTAACCAAAAAGTACGAGATACCAAGGGTTGCAAGTATCAAAGGGTACGAGGACCAAAGGGTATCATTGACCAAAAGGTGCATCGTGATCCCAAGGATGCAATGTATCGTGATCCAAGATCTGCGATCATGTCGTGATCCAAGAGGTACGAACGTGTTGTGATCCAAGAGGTACAAACGTGTCATGATCCAAGAGGTACGAACGTATCATGATCCATCAGATGTAAATGGTTCGTGACCGAACGGGTACAAACGGGTCGGAACTGAAAGGGTACGAACAGAACGGGACCGAAAAGGGTACGAGTGGTTCGATGGTCACAAGGACACCACATGCATTATGTTAGGCGTGGACCCACATGATGGAAATAGGTTGTCCTACAGGTCAATACATGATTGTAAGGAAATAGCGAAGGCCTTAAGGATAAAGCAATCCGTACAACATGATTGATGTATGAACCATAATCCATGGTCAATGGATGGATGGTTCTGGCCGCAAAGGCTAAGTGGGATATCTTAAGATCAACCTTGGGTTGGTGAGTAGGATAGGCGCCATATGCCTCATGTAGGGCTTAGACCCACATGATGGCAATGGAAGGCCGGTTATATCAGTACATGCTAAGTGGACGATGGCTTATCAAGTCTAGTGGTCGTATCATGTTTCATGACGATGGTTCGATGGCCGAACACTAGTATGGATAGTCACGTTGCTGGAGTAAGAGTATTGATGTGATGCTTCTAGATATCAACCTTGGTGTTGATAGCTTCGAGATTGGCTAAGAGTCATGGCGAAGTGTGTAGCTAGTACTATGTGTCGTAGACCATAGATACTGAGCCTAAATGTGATTGTTCAAGGAAGGCCGTGTAAGATCTGATCATGGTTGAGTATGGACGACCTTAACTCTGAATGATGGTTCAAGGTGTCGGTCCTAACCTGATTAATGAATGCATCGGTTGGTATGAACAAATCATATATGCTGTCTGGGTTAAGTCCCAAGGCCGGTCAGGCCAGATGAAGACTCATTAGTTCCAAGTCATGTTAGGATGGTTGGTTGATTGACTTAGGATATAATGAGCTTTGTCAGTCCAGAAGATGGACTTGGTACTATTGCCTATAAGGCAAAAGGATTTCGGATTGTGCATGAGCCGAAAAAGGCTAGATGCAAACCCTTATCCTTTCAAAGACTTCTGAAAGGTTACTTATGTCTGTGGGGATGGTTGGTTGAATGACTAAGTACCTAGGGGAGTTGTTTGATGCAGGAGTCACAATAAGGACGTTAAGTAAGATCATTAAGTGATCGGGGTTCAGCTGTCAAGCAAGAGCAATTTGAGTCAATGGAGGACCAATGAGCTAATAAGCTCCATAGATGTGGCAAAGGTATGATCTAGCATTTACTTATGTAGATCTAGATAGAATGGTTTAGGGGAATGGAACCTCAGAATCGTATGGCTTAGTTTGGGTTTAGGATTGACCTTTAAGCTAATTGGTAGTTGAGTAAACTGACCAAGGCTAAGGTGATTCGACCAGACAAGTGTTAGATTGGTTTTAGACCAATGGTAAACTAGAGAATAATCTGCTGCGTATCTGTTGAAAGGATCTAAGCTATTAATGACTAGGGAAGTCTTTATCTAAGGTTTAAGTTAGCCCTCGCCTTTAGGCGATATTATAAATTAAGGGCACAAATTAAGAGGTTCGGCCAGGAAGTGGACCAGGCGATGTAAGGCTTTGACCATGGCCTTGTCGGCCGGATCAGGGTGTTACACCACCCACGTCGCCGTGATCCGAACATTTCACCGGATCATTCAATTTGTAGGAGCGACGGGCGGTGTGTACAAAGGGCAGGGACGTAGTTAATGGGAGCTGATGAATTGCTAGGAATTCCTCGTTGAAGACCAACAATTGCAATGATCTATCCCCATCACGATGAAATTTCAAAGATTACCCGGGCCTGTCCGTCAAGGTGTGAACTCGATAATTACATCAGTGTAGTACGCGTGCGGCCCAGAATATCTAAGGGAATCACAGACCTGTTATTGCCTCAAGCTTCCTTGGCCTAAATGGCCATAGTCTCCGTGAAGGGATGCCTCCACGTAGCTAGTTAGCAGGCTGAGGTCTCGTTCGTTAACAGAATTAACCAGACAAATCGCTCCACCAACTAAGAACGGCCATGCACCACCACCCATAGAATCAAGAAAGAGCTCTCAGTCTGTCAATCCTTACTATGTTTGGACCTGGTAAGTTTCCCCGTGTTGAGTCAAATTAAGCCGCAGGCTCCACTCCTGGTGGTGCCCTTCTGTCAATTCCTTTATGTTTCAGCCTTGCGACCATACTCCCCCTGGAACCCAAAAACTTTGATTTCTCATAAGGTGCCAGCGGAGTCCTAAAAGCAACATCCGCTGATCCCTGGTCGGCATCGTTTATGGTTGAGACTAGGACGGTATCTGATCGTCGTCGAGCCCCCAACTTTCGTTCTTGATTAATGAAAACATCCTTGGCAAATGCTTTCGCAGTTGTTCGTCTTTCATAAATCCAAGAATTTCAACTCTGACTATGAAATAAGAATGCCCCCGACTGTCCCTGTTAATCATTACTCCGATCCCGAAGGCCAACACAATAGGATCAAAATCCTATGATGTTATCCCATGCTAATGTATACAGAGCGTAGGCTTGCTTTGAGCACTCTAATTCAGCACCAGAGGCACGACCCAGCCAGTTAAGGGATTTAGATTGTACTCATTCCAATTACCAAAGAGCCCGGTATTGTTATTTATTGTCACTACCTCCCCGTGTCAGGATTGGCTAATTTACGCGCCTGCGGCCTTCCTTGGATGTGGTAGCCGTTTCTCAGGCTCCCTCTCCAGAATCAAACCCTAATTCTCCGTCACCCGTTACCACCGTGGTAGGCCACTATCCTACCATCGAAAGTTGATAGGGCAGAAATTTAAATGATGCATCACCAGCACTAAGGCCATGCGATCCGTCAAGTTATCATGAATCATCAGAGCAACGGGCAGAGCCCACCTTGACCTTTTATCTAATAAATGCATCCCTTCCAGAAGTCGGGGACGTATTAGCTCTAGAATTACTATGGTTATTCGAGTAGTAGTTACCATCAAACAAACTATAACTGATTTAATGAGCCATGCGCAGTTTCACAATCTGAATTCGTTCATACTTACACATGCATGGCTTAATCTTTGAGACAAGCATATGACTACTAGCAGGATCAACCAGGTAGCATTCATAAATCAGGGCAAGACCACGTCATATTCCCGCAGACACATGGAAAGTGGGAACAGACGCAGACTTGACCATCATCTTTTGTCCGGAGACAAACGTGCTTAGCAGGACAAAATTTCTTCGAGTCACCGCCATAATATTTCCACAACCGAGATCTCAGCAAACAGCTTATTCACCTTTGCGAACAATAAATAAATTATGCAAAGACGCAAGGATCACAAGTGCCTGCTTATGTGTTCACGACTTCCCCACTGAAGGAGATGCCGCAACAATTCCTTCCATATAGGTACGCAACACATGCCCCGGATCAGTTCAACAAGCATAAAACTATGCTAGTGAAGAAACTAAGGAGGATAGTTGGTCTGCAGTTGGGTGCGCGAGCACAGAGCCTACAAACACTAGCTATCCAATCACCACTCATACGCCAAATGTTCATTTGCCCCGCTAACATCAATCTTTCCAACCACTCTTGAGATGTAATCAAAAGAGCAACGGGAAGACAGATGAAACCAGGCCAACACCACACAAGCGCGAAAATTTGAAGTTAGGGGCAAAACAGTCCGCCAGAAAATTCGCCGGAAAAGTTACCGGAAAATTCATTGGAGACAATCCGGCCATCGACCTCAACCCAGCCATCGATAGTGTTGGACCGAGCAATCCAACACTACATACCCCTTCGGGTACTGAGGGTAGGCTCAGAAGAGTGCCTACCCCTTATATAGACAAAACACTTTTTTTCAGTCTGTCACCAGTAGACATTGGTTGTGTTCCGAGAGTATTTTTGATGTAAAAAAAAATACTTGGAATTTGAATCTGATTTTTTGCATGCTTCATAAGAATGGTTAAAGATATTTTCTGGTAAGTTTTCATGATTTTCTTTTGCTTCTAACCATGTCTTTTGCATGCTACAAAGTTCGGGATTTCCTGGTCTAAACGGATGTCTACAGCAAATTTTGATCAACACTTGACATTCTAAACTCTTTGCTGACATATTTTTGATGTTTCCTTTCAGAAAACTTTCTTCAAAAATATTAATTTTTGACTTTTTTGCTTCTCGGGTGATTTTGGCTATCCGTGGGTGATTTTGGCACACATGGGCTGTCTGTTCAGTACACACAGGACGTCCGTGTGTGTCCGTCTGCACACACAAGATGACTGTGGCTGTACGTGTGTGTCCGTGTGTGTCCGTAAGCACACACTGGACGTCCATGGCTGTCCGTGTGTGTCCGTCAGCACACACAGGACGTCCGTGGCTGTCCGTCAGTACACGTATCAGCACGTTGGTCCGTGGACTCAGCACGCTGACCCTTCCCGTGGACTGTTCGGGTGATTTTGGCCCACATGGACTGTCTGTTCAGTACACACAGGACGTCCGTTGGTGTCCGCCAGCACACACAGGACGTCCGTGGCTGTACGTGTGTGTCTGTGCGTGTCCGTCTGTGTCCGTCAGCACACAGAGGACGTCTGTGGCTGTCCATTAGTACACATATCAGCACGTTGGTCCTTGGACTCAGCATGCTGGCCCTTCCCGTGGACTATTTGGCTGATTTTGGCCCACGTGGGCAGTCTGTTCAGCACACACAGGACGTCCGTGGGTGTCCGTGGCTGTCTGTGTGTGTCCGTGTGTATCCGTCAGCATACACAGGACGTCAGTGGCTGTCCATCAGTGCACATATCAGCACCCTGGTCCTTCGACTCAGCACGCTGGCCCTTCCCGTGGACTGTTCGGGTGATTTTGGCCCACGTGGGCTGTCTGTTCAGTACACACATGACGTCCGTGGGTGTCCGGCAGCACACACATGACATCCGTGGGTATCTGTCAGCACACACAAGACGTCCTTGGCTGTCCGTGTGTGTCCGTCAGCACACACAAGACGGCTGTGGCTGTCCATCAGTACACATATCAGCACGTTAGTCCTTGGACTCTGCATGCTGACCCTTCCCGTGGACTGTTTGGGTGATTTTGGCCCACGTGGGCTGTCTGTTAAGTACACACAGGACGTCCGTGTGTGTCCGTCAGCACACAAAGGACGTCCGTGGGTGTTCGTCAGCACACACAGGACGTCTGTGGGTGTCCGTCAGCACACACAAGACTTTTGTGGCTGTCCGTGTGTGTCCGTCAACACACACAGGACGTTTGTGGCTGTCCATCAGTACACATATCTGCATGTTGGTCCTTGGACTCAGCACGCTGACCCTTCTTGTGGACTGTTCGGGTGATTTTGGCCCACGTGGGCTGTATGTTCAGTACACACAGGACGTCCGTGGGTGTCCGCCAGCACACACAGGACGTCACTGGCTGTCTGTTTGTGTCTGTGTGTGTCCGTCTGTGTCCGTCAGCACACACAGGACGTCCGTGGCTGTCCATCAGTACAAATATCAGCATGTTTGTCCTTGGACTCAACACGCTGGCCCTTGCCGTGGACTGTTTGGGTGATTTTGGCCCACGTGGGCTGTCTGTTCAGTACACACAGGACCTCCGTGGGTGTCCGTCAGCACACACAAGACGTCCGTGGCTGTACGTGTGTGTCCGTCAGCACACACAGGACGTCCATGGCTGTCCGTGTGTGTCCGTCAGCACACACAGGACGTCCATGGCTGTCCGTGTGTGTCCGTCAGCACACACATGACGTCCGTGACTGTTCGTCAGTACACATATAAGCACGTTGGTCCTTGGACTCAGCACGCTGACCCTTCCCGTGGACTGTTCGGGTGATTTTAGCCCACGTGGGCTATCTGTTCAGTACACACAGGACATCCGTGGGTGTCCGTCAGCACACACATGACGTCCGTGGGTGTCCGTCAGCACACACAAGACGTCCTTGGCTGTCCTTGTGTGTCCGTGTGTGTCCGTGTGTGTCCGTCAGCACACACAGGACGTCTATGGCTGTCCATCAGTACACATATCAGCACGTTAGTCCTTGGACTCAGCATGCTGACCCTTCCCGTGGACTGTTTGGTTGATTTTGGCCCATGTGGCCTGTCTGTTAAGTACACACAGGACGTATCTAGGTGTCCGTCAGCACACACAAGACGTCCGTGTGTGTCCGTCAGCACACACATGACGTCTGTGGCTGTCCGTGGGTGTCCGTCAGCCCACACAGGACGTCTGTGGCTGTCCGTCAGTACACATATCAGCACGTTGGTCCTTGGACTCAGCACGCTGACCCATCCCGTGGACTGTTCGGGTGATTTTGGCCCTCGTGGGCTGTCTGTTCAGTACACACAAGACGTCCGTTGGTGTCCGCCAGCACACACAGGACGTCGATGGCTGTACGTGTGTGTCTGTGTGTGTCCGTCTGTGTCCGTCAGCACACACAGGACGTCCGTGGCTGTCCATCAGTACACATATCAGCACGTTGGTCCTTGGACTCAGCACGCAGGCCGTTCCCGTGGACTGTTTGGGTGATTTTGGCCCACGTGGGCAGTCTGTTCAGTACACACAGGACGTCCATGGGTGTCCGTGGCTGTCTGTGTGTGTCCGTCAGCATACACAGGACGCCCGTGGCTGTCCATCAGTGCACATATCAGCACGCTGGTCCTTGGACTCAGCACGCTGGCCCTTCCCGTGGACTGTTCGGGTGATTTTGGCCCACGTGGGCTGTCTGTTCAGTACACACAAGACATCCGTGGGTGTCCGCCAGCACACACATGACGTCACTGGCTGTCTGTTTGTGTCTGTGTGTGTCCGTCTGTGTCCGTCAGCACACACAGGACGTCTGTGGCTGTCCATCAGTACGCATATTAGCATGTTGGTCCTTGGACTCAACACGCTGGCCCTTGCCGTGGACTGTTTGGGTGATTTTGGCCCACGTGGGCTGTCTGTTCAGTACACACAGGACGTCCGTGGGTGTCCGTCAGCACACACAAGACGTCCGTGGCTGTACGTGTGTGTCCGTTAGCACACACAGGACGTCCATGGCTGTCCGTGTGTGTCCGTCAGCACACACATGACGTCCGTGGCTGTCCGTCAGTACACATATCAGCACGTTGGTCCTTGGACTCAGCATGCTGGCCCTTTCCGTGGACTGTTTGGGTTATTTTGGACCACATGGGCAGTCTGTTCAGTACACACAGGACGTCCGTGGGTGTCTGTGGCTGTCTGTGTGTGTCCGTCAGCATACACAGGACGTCCGTGGCTGTCCATCAGTGCACATATCAGCACGCTGGTCCTTGGACTCAGCACGCTGGCCCTTCCCGTGGACTGTTCGGGTGATTTTGGCCCACGTGGGCTGTCTGTTCTGTACACACATGACGTCCTTGGGTGTCCGGCAGCACACACATGAAATCCATGGGTGTCCGTCAGCACACACAAGACGTCGTTGGCTGTCCGTGTGTGTCCGTGTGTGTTCGTCAGCACACACAAGACGTCTGTGGCTGTCCATCAGTACAAATAACAGCACGTTAGTCCTTGGACTCAGCATGCTGACCCTTCCCGTGGACTGTTTGGGTGATTTTGGCCCACGTGGGCTGTCTGTTAAGTACACACAGGACGTCCGTGTGTATCCGTCTGCACACAAAGGACGTCCGTGGCTGTCCGTGGGTGTCCGTCAGCACACACAGGACGTCTGTGGGTGTCCGTCAGCACACACAAGACTTTTGTGGCTGTCCGTGTGTGTCCGTCAGCCCACAAAGGACGTCTGTGGCTGTCCGTCAGTACACATATCAGCATGTTGGTCCTTGGACTCAGCACGCTGACCCATCCCGTGGACTGTTCGGATGATTTTGGCCCTCGTGGGCTGTCTGTTCAGTACACACAGGACGTCCGTTGGTGTCCGCCAGCACACACAGGACGTCGGTGGCTGTACGTGTGTGTCGGTGTGTGTCCGTCTGTGTCCGTGAGCACACACAGGACGTCCGTGGCTGTCCATCAGTACACATATCAGCACGTTGGTCCTTGGACTCAGCACGCTGGCCCTTCCCGTGGACTGTTTGGGTGATTTTGGCCCACGTGGGCAGTCTGTTCAGTACACAGGACGTCCATGGGTGTCTGTGGCTGTCTGTGTGTGTCCGTGTGTGTCCGTCAGCATACACAGGACGCCCGTGGCTGTCCATCAGTGCACATATCAGCACGCTGGTCCTTGGACTCAGCACGCTGGCCCTTCACGTGGACTGTTCGGGTGATTTTGGCCCACGTGGGCTGTCTGTTCAGTACACACAGGACATCCGTGGGTGTCCGCCAGCACACACAGGACGTCACTGGCTGTCTGTTTGTGTCTGTGTGTGTCCGTCTGTGTCCGTCAGCACACACAAGACGTCCGTGGCTGTCCATCAGTACACATATCAGCATGTTGGTCCTTGGACTCAACACGCTGGCCCTTGCCGTGGACTGTTTGGGTGATTTTGGCCCACGTGGGCTGTCTGTTCAGTACACACAGGACGTCCGTGGGTGTCCGTCAGCACACACAAGACGTCCGTGGCTGTACGTGTGTGTCCGTCAGCACACACAGGACGTCCATGGCTGTCCGTGTGTGTCCGTCAGCACACACATGACGTCCGTGGCTGTCCGTCAGTACATATATCAGCACATTGGTCCTTGGACTCAGCATGCTGGCCCTTTCCGTGGACTGTTTGGGTGATTTTGGACCACATGGGCAGTCTGTTCAGTACACACAGGACATCCGTGGGTGTCTGTGTGTGTCCGTGTGTGTCCTTCAGCAAACACAGGACGTCCGTGGCTGTCCATCAGTGCACATATCAGCACGCTGGTCCTTGGACTCAGCACGCTGGCCCTTCCCGTGGACTGTTCGGGTGATTTTGGCCCACGTGGGCTGTCTGTTCAGTACACACATGACATCCTTGGGTGTCCGGCAGCACACACATGAAATCCATGGGTGTCCGTTAGCACACACAAGACGTCCTTGGCTGTCCGTGTGTGTCCGTGTGTGTCCGTCAGCACACACAAGACGTCTGTGGCTGTCCATCAGTACAAATATCAGCACGTTAGTCCTTGGACTCAGCATGTTGACCCTTCCCGTGGACTGTTTGGATGATTTTGGCCCATGTGGGCTGTCTGTTAAGTACACATAGGACGTCCGTGTGTATCCGTCTGCACACAAAGGACGTCCGTGGCTGTCCGTGGGTGTCCGTCAGCACACACAGGATGTCTGTGGGTGTCCGTCAGCACACACAAGACTTTTGTGGCTGTCCGTGTGTGTCCGTCAACACACACAGGACGTCTGTGGCTGTCCATCAGTACACATATCTGCATGTTGGTCCTTGGACTCAGCACGCTGACCCTTCCTGTGGACTGTTCGGGTGATTTTGGCCCACGTGGGCTGTCTGTTCAGTGCACACAGGACGTCCGTGGGTGTCCACCAGCACACACGGGACGTCACTGGCTGTCTGTTTGTGTCTGTGTGTGTCCGTCTGTGTCCGTCAGCACACACAGGACGTCCGTGGCTGTCCATCAGTACAAATATCAGCAAGTTGGTCCTTGAACTCAACACGCTGGCCCTTGCCGTGGACTGTTTGGGTGATTTTGGCCCACGTGGGCTGTCTGTTCAGTACACACAGGACGTCCGTGGGTGTCCGTCAGCACACACAAGACGTCCGTGGCTGTACGTGTGTGTCCATCAGCACACACAGGACGTCCATGGCTGTCCGTGTGTGTCCTTCAGCACACACATGACGTCCGTGGCTGTTCGTCAGTACACATATAAGCACGTTGGTCCTTGGACTCAGCACGCTGACCCTTCCCGTGGACTGTTTGGGTGATTTTGGCCCACTTGGGCTGTCTGTTCAGTACACACAGGACGTCCGTTGGTGTCTCCGCCAGCACACACAGGACGTCTGTGGCTGTACGTGTGTGTCTGTGCGTGTCCGTCTGTGTCCGTCAGCACACACAGGACGTCCGTGGCTGTCCATCAGTACACATATCAGCGCGTTGGTCCTTGGACTCAGCATGCTGGCCCTTTCCGTGGACTGTTTGGGTGATTTTGGACCACATGGGCAGTCTGTTCAGTACACACAGGACGTCCGTGGGTGTCTGTGGCTGTCTGTGTGTGTCCGTCAGCATACACAGGACGTCCGTGGCTGTCCATCAGTGCACATATCAGCACGCTGGTCCTTGGACTCAGCACGCTGGCCCTTCCCGTGGACTGTTCGGGTGATTTTGGCCCACGTGGGCTGTCTGTTCTGTACACACATGACGTCCTTGGGTGTCCGGCAGCACACACATGAAATCCATGGGTGTCCGTCAGCACACACAAGACGTCGTTGGCTGTCCGTGTGTGTCCGTGTGTGTCCGTCAGCACACACAAGACGTCTGTGGCTGTCCATCAGTACAAATAACAGCACGTTAGTCCTTGGACTCAGCATGCTGACCCTTCCCGTGGACTGTTTGGGTGATTTTGGCCCACGTGGGCTGTCTGTTAAGTACACACAGGACGTCCGTGTGTATCCGTCTGCACACAAAGGACGTCCGTGGCTGTCCGTGGGTGTCCGTCAGCACACACAGGACGTCTGTGGGTGTCCGTCAGCACACACAAGACTTTTGTGGCTGTCCGTGTGTGTCCGTCAGCCCACAAAGGACGTCTGTGGCTGTCCGTCAGTACACATATCAGCATGTTGGTCCTTGGACTCAGCACGCTGACCCATCCCGTGGACTGTTCGGATGATTTTGGCCCTCGTGGGCTGTCTGTTCAGTACACACAGGACGTCCGTTGGTGTCCGCCAGCACACACAGGACGTCGGTGGCTGTACGTGTGTGTCGGTGTGTGTCCGTCTGTGTCCGTCAGCACACACAGGACGTCCGTGGCTGTCCATCAGTACACATATCAGCACGTTGGTCCTTGGACTCAGCACGCTGGCCCTTCCCGTGGACTGTTTGGGTGATTTTGGCCCACGTGGGCAGTCTGTTCAGTACACAGGACGTCCATGGGTGTCTGTGGCTGTCTGTGTGTGTCCGTGTGTGTCCGTCAGCATACACAGGACGCCCGTGGCTGTCCATCAGTGCACATATCAGCACGTTGGTCCTTGGACTCAGCACGCTGGCCCTTCACGTGGACTGTTCGGGTGATTTTGGCCCACGTGGGCTGTCTGTTCAGTACACACAGGACATCCGTGGGTGTCCGCCAGCACACACAGGACGTCACTGGCTGTCTGTTTGTGTCTGTGTGTGTCCGTCTGTGTCCGTCAGCACACACAAGACGTCCGTGGCTGTCCATCAGTACACATATCAGCATGTTGGTCCTTGGACTCAACACGCTGGCCCTTGCCGTGGACTGTTTGGGTGATTTTGGCCCACGTGGGCTGTCTGTTCAGTACACACAGGACGTCCGTGGGTGTCCGTCAGCACACACAAGACGTCCGTGGCTGTACGTGTGTGTCCGTCAGCACACACAGGACGTCCATGGCTGTCCGTGTGTGTCCGTCAGCACACACATGACGTCCGTGGCTGTCCGTCAGTACACATATCAGCACATTGGTCCTTGGACTCAGCATGCTGGCCCTTTCCGTGGACTGTTTGGGTGATTTTGGACCACATGGGCAGTCTGTTCAGTACACACAGGACATCCGTGGGTGTCTGTGGCTGTCTGTGTGTGTCCGTGTGTGTCCGTCAGCAAACACAGGACGTCCGTGGCTGTCCATCAGTGCACATATCAGCACGCTGGTCCTTGGACTCAGCACGCTGGCCCTTCCCGTGGACTGTTCGGGTGATTTTGGCCCACGTGGGCTGTCTGTTCAGTACACACATGACGTCCTTGGGTGTCCGGCAGCACACACATGAAATCCATGGGTGTCCGTCAGCACACACAAGACGTCCTTGGCTGTCCGTGTGTGTCCGTGTGTGTCCGTCAGCACACACAAGACGTCTGTGGCTGTCCATCAGTACAAATATCAGCACGTTAGTCCTTGGACTCAGCATGTTGACCCTTCCCGTGGACTGTTTGGATGATTTTGGCCCATGTGGGCTGTCTGTTAAGTACACATAGGACGTCCGTGTGTATCCGTCTGCACACAAAGGACGTCCGTGGCTGTCCGTGGGTGTCCGTCAGCACACACAGGATGTCTGTGGGTGTCCGTCAGCACACACAAGACTTTTGTGGCTGTCCGTGTGTGTCCGTCAACACACACAGGACGTCTGTGGCTGTCCATCAGTACACATATCTGCATGTTGGTCCTTGGACTCAGCACGCTGACCCTTCCTGTGGACTGTTCGGGTGATTTTGGCCCACGTGGGCTGTCTGTTCAGTACACACAGGACGTCCGTGGGTGTCCACCAGCACACACGGGACGTCACTGGCTGTCTGTTTGTGTCTGTGTGTGTCCGTCTGTGTCCGTCAGCACACACAGGACGTCCGTGGCTGTCCATCAGTACAAATATCAGCAAGTTGGTCCTTGAACTCAACACGCTGGCCCTTGCCGTGGACTGTTTGGGTGATTTTGGCCCACGTGGGCTGTCTGTTCAGTACACACAGGACGTCCGTGGGTGTCCGTCAGCACACACAAGACGTCTGTGGCTGTACGTGTGTGTCCATCAGCACACACAGGACGTCCATGGCTGTCCGTGTGTGTCCTTCAGCACACACATGACGTCTGTGGCTGTTCGTCAGTACACATATAAGCATGTTGGTCCTTGGACTCAGCACGCTGACCCTTCCCGTGGACTGTTTGGGTGATTTTGGCCCACTTGGGCTGTCTGTTCAGTACACACAGGACGTCCGTTGGTGTCCGCCAGCACACACAGGACGTCTGTGGCTGTACGTGTGTGTCTGTGCGTGTCCGTCTGTGTCCGTCAGCACACACAGGACGTCCGTGGCTGTCCATCAGTACACATATCAGCGCGTTGGTCCTTGGACTCAGCATGCTGGCCCTTTCCGTGGACTGTTTGGGTGATTTTTGACCACGTGGGCAGTCTGTTCATTACACACAGGACGTCCGTGGGTGTCTGTGGCTGTCTGTGTGTGTCCGTGTGTGTCCGTCAGCATACACAGGACGTCCGTGGCTGTCCATCAGTACACATATCAGCACGCTGGTCCTTGGACTCAGCAGGCTGGCCCTTCCCGTGGACTGTTCGGGTGATTTTGGCCCACGTCGGCTATCTGTTCAGTACACACAGGACATCCGTGGGTGTCCGTCAGCACACACATGACGTCCGTAGGTGTCCGTCAGCACACACAAGACGTCCTTGGCTGTCCTCGTGTGTCCGTGTTTGTCCGTGTGTGTCCGTCAGCACACACAGGACGTCTATGGCTGTCCATCAGTACACATATCAGCACGTTAGTCCTTGGACTCAGCACGCTGACCCTTCCCGTGGACTGTTTGGTTGATTTTGGCCCATGTGACCTGTCTGTTAAGTACACAGAGGACGTCTGTGGGTGTCCGTCAGCACACACAAGACGTCCGTGTGTGTCCGTCAGCACACACAGGACGTCTGTGGCTGTCCGTGGGTGTCCGTCAGCACACACAGGACGTCCGTGGGTGTCCGTCAGAACACACAGGACGTCCGTGTGTCCTTCAGCACACACAGGACGTCCATGGCTGTCCGTCTGTGTCCGTCAGCCCACACAGGACGTCTGTGGCTGTCCGTCAGTACACGTATCAGCACGTTGGTCCTTGGACTCAGCACGCTGACCCTTCCCGTGGACTGTTCGGGTGATTTTGGCCCACGTGGGCTGTCTGTTCAGTACACACAGGACGTCCGTTGGTGTCCGCCAGCACACACAGGACGTCTGTGGCTGTACGTGTGTGTCTGTGCGTGTACGTCTGTGTCCGTCAGCACACACAGGACGTCCGTGGCTGTCCATCAGTACACATATCAGCACGTTGGTCCTTGGACTCAGCACGCTGGCCCTTCCCGTGGACTGTTTGGGTGATTTTGGCCCACGTGGGCAGTCTGTTCAGTACACACAGGACGTCCATGGGTGTCCGTGGCTGTCTATGTGTGTCCGTGTGTGTCCGTCAGCATACACAGGACGCCCGTGGCTATCCATCAGTGCACATATCAGCACGCTGGTCCTTGGACTCAGCACGCTGGCCCTTCCCGTGGACTGTTCGGGTGATTTTGGCCCACGTGGGCTGTCTGTTCAGTACACACAGGACGTCCGTGGGTGTCCGTCAGCACACATGACGTCCTTTGCTGTCCGTGTGTGTAACATCCGCGATCCTGGATAAGGACCGTCGGGACGGCCATGGTTCGAGGAAACGAACCAGCCGGTCTTAGGACCTTAAGGCAAGCATTCCATGGCCAAGATAGAAGGTTAAGGAGGTCAGGATGCTGAGACTTAACCTTATAAGAGAAAGAAGTCAGCTAGAAAAAGCTGTACATAAGCTGGGCGATGCTTACGGGAAGCTCGATCAGCTAGACATAGCTCGGTCAAGCTCAGCCTAGCTCGTTCCAAGTTAAGTCAGCTCAACCAGCTGGACTACTAGCTCACTCAGCTGAGGCAGCTGGGAGTCAGCTCATCTCAGCTCGACGGACTGTCCGGGTTTCGGGCCGATGGTCCGGGTCTGGGTCAGTGGCGGGCCATGAGGTCCGGCCATGTGGTCCATGAGTCGTTGGGCTCTTGTGGACAGGCCGTGGGCTTGGGTATCAAGCCTGGGCATGGGTTGTACGTGCCTATAAGGTCTGGAACCTTCCATTTCTGAACAGGTACGATCTGGACCGTTGATTGTAATCGATGCCCAAGATCTGTCCCAAAAGGATGCTTCGAAGGGATGTGTCCCTTCACACATGACCTTTGGTTGCCTATATATAGGATGCACGACCAGAGATCAAGGCATTCAGTATTATTCAGTCTCATTCTGTCTGAGACAAAGGACACTCGTCCTAAACAAAGGGATCCCTCAATGAGAACCGAGGATCCAAGCCGGAAAAGGCTCGGCTGTGGTGGTATAGTATCTCCGGCAAGGAGAACGGTTTAGGAGAGAGGAGGCCGTGTGGTTATGGATACCCAAGGCATAGAGAAAGGTCTGGAGAAGGACTCCAACCCCGTGGTTCAGTCAGATAGGGTCAGTGGGGTCACCACCAACTCATCGGCTAAGACCATCGGACAGTCTGAACCGGTCTAGCCATGGGCGTTTGGATTGTGTCCTATTCTTCTTATTCTTTTCATCTATTTATTCTTCTACTCCTCCTGTACATTTGCGTGGCCTTGTTGATGTGTTGGGATTGGTAATAACCGTGGTTCTGGTTGAGTAATGCGGTCGCGGTCCATAACCGACGAGTTAGGCGCGCGCATGATCTGACTGGCCTCAGGTGATCCGATTGGATAGGGGCGGTTCTGGTCTGTTCTGAACGGCTGCAACCCTACCCTGAAAAGTCACAATAGTTCATGACTTGTGTAGGTTAAGGCTTTGTCCTTTGGCCATAGGCCGGACACAAGCACGGACCAGACAGTCCATACGGATGGTTAGGTCGAATGGTTGGAACATCTGAATGGGTGCGAGTTGCCAAGGGTCATGAGTTGCCAAGAGGCACGTGTGTCCAAAGGGTACTAGTTCCCAAAAAGTGTGAGTTGCAAACGGTACCATTGGTTCAAGGCTTAGGCCGAACCAAGTGGACAGTCCGCGGCTGCATAGTCGAACGGACGGACGGTTAGTTTAACCGGAGTGTTGTGTCGCAAGGTCTGATTGGTTGCAAGGCAATCTGGTATGGTCTTGGGCCTTACTCTGTGGTATGGATCCAGGCTTTGGGTCGGATCAGGTAAGAAGGTCCGTGAGCCTTTGGGCCGGACTTATAACTGGTCGATCGCACCTAGATCTTAACCAGACGGTTAGACGGGACTATGGACGATCCGGCTATGGTTGGAAGGTTCTGGCCGCAAAGGCTAAATGGGATATCTTACAATCAACTTTGGGTTGGTGAGTAGGATAGGCGCCATATGTCTTATGTAGGGAGTAGACCTATTTGATGGCAATGGAAGGACGGTTATATCAGTACATGCTAAGTGGATGATGGCTTATCAAGTCTAGTGGTCGGATCATGTTTCATGACGATGGTTCGATGGCCGAACACTAGTATGGATAGTCACGTTGCTGGAGTAAGAGTATTGATGTGATGCTTCTAGATATCAACCTTGGTGTTGATAGCTTCGAGATTGGCTAAGTGTCATGACGAAGTGTGTGGCTAGTACTATGTGTCGTAGACCATAGATACTGAGCCTAAGTGTGATTGTTCAAGGAAGGCTGTGTAAGTTCTGATCATGGTTGAGTATGGACGACCTGACCTCTGAATGATGGTTCAAGGTGTCGGTACTAACCTGATTAATGAATGCATCGGTTGGTATGAACAAGTCATATATGTTGTCTGGGTTAAGTCCCAAGGCCGGTCAGGCCAGATGATGACTCATCAGTTCCAAGTCATGTGAGGATGGTTGGTTGATTGACTTAGGATCTCATGAGATTTACCAGTCCAGAAGATGGACTTGGTACTTTTGCCTATAAGGCAAAAGGATTTCGGATTGTGCTTTAGCCGAGATAGGCCAAATACATATCCTTATCCTTTCGAAGACTTCTCAAAGGTTACTTATGTCTGTGGGGATGGTTGGTTGAATGACCAAGTACCTAGGGGAGTTGTTTGATGCAGGAGTCAAGATAAGGACCTTAAGTAAGATCATTGAGTGATCGTGGTCCTGGTGTTAAGCAAGAGCAATTCAACTCAATGGAGGACCGATGAGCTAATAAGCTCCATAGATGTGGCAAAGGTATGATCTAGCATTTACTTATGTAGATCTAGATAGAATGGTTTAGGGGAATGGAACCTAAGAATCGTATGGCTTGGTTTGGGTTTAGGATTGACCTTTAAGCTAATTGGTAGTTGAGTAAACTGGCCAAGGCTAAGGTGATTCGACCAGACAAGTGTTAGATTGGTTTTAGACCAATGGTTAATTAGAGAATAATCCGCTGCGTATCTGTTGAAAGGATCTATGCTATTAATGACTAGGGAAGTCTTTAGCTAAGGTTTAAGTTAGCCCTCGCCTTTAGGCGATATTATAAATAAAGGGCAAAAATTAAGAGGTTCGGCCAGGAAGTGGACCGAGCGACATAAGGCTTCGACCACGGCCTAGTCGCCGGATCAGGGTGTTACAGTGTGTGTCCGTGTGTGTCCGTCAGCACACACAAGAAGTCTGTGGCTGTCCATCAGTGCACATATCAGCACGTTAGTCCTTGGACTCAGCACGCTGACCCTTCCCGTGGACTGTTTGGGTGATTTTGGCCCACGTGGGCTGTCTGTTAAGTACACACAGGACGTCTGTGGGTGACCGTCAGCACACACAGGATGTTCGTGTGTGTCCGTCAGCACACACAGGATGTCCGTGTGTGTCCGTCAGCACACACAGGACGTCCGTGGCTGTCCGTGGGTGTCCGTCAGCACACACAGGACGTCCGTGGGTGTCCGTCAGCACACACAAGACTTCTATGGCTGTCCGTGTGTGTCCGTCAGCACACGCAGGACGTCTGTGGCTGTCCATCAGTACACATATCTGCATGTTGGTCCTTGGAATCAGCACGCTGACCCTTCCTATGGACTGTTCGGGTGATTTTGGCCCACGTGGGCTGTCTGTCCAGTACACACAGGACGTCCGTGGGTGTCCGCCAGCACACACAGGACGTCCGTGGCTGTCTGTTTGTGTCCATCTGTGTCCGTCAGCACACAAAGGACGTCCGTGGCTGTCCATCAGTACACATATCAGCATGTTGGTCCTTGGAATCAAGACGCTGGCCCTTTCCGTGGACTGTTTGGGTGATTTTGGCCCACGTGGGCTGTCTGTTCAGTACACACAGGACGTCTGTGGGTGTCTGTAACACCCCCGAACCGTTCTAGGCATAGGTCAAACCACCGGCCAACAATCAAACAAGAACATGACCGACGGCCCGACCGTCTACCAAGGCTCAGGAGCGCTACAAGACGGGTTAACGGGCAATCCAGCCAAAGTTACAAAAAGTGCAATTTGTAACTAGGCCAGGCCGCCCACTAACACGTCCCGTCAGACCAAAGCCTAAGGCTTCTCAACCCGTACTCCAATCTGACGTTGTGTTAGCTCGGACAAGCTAATATCAGAACAACAAGGCAGTTTCACAAAACATTCGCTTTATTTATCTTATATAATATCTGGTTTACAATACACAAAATATTATACAAGTGGTGGCATGCCAAGAAAGCGAAAGTACATACTTATAGTCTGAAAGCGTCTTAAGCAAAAAGATGCAAATCTACACCAGCCAGCCTAGCCTCCCGCGCTTTCTACGAGCTCACTACTGGTCACCTGAAAACAACAACGAGTGAGGAGTGAGTAATCTAGCATTACTCAGCGAGTTACAATCCCCCACTAACAAATACAACCCCTCGCTATCCCACCCCAAACAATCTAAAGCGAGAGGTTCACCTAACAACACAATTTAATAACCATAAGCAATATTCAAAATACGCAGCGGTAAACCATAGCAAGATAACTAGCATTACGCTAATTACTAGCTTATCACCAAACTCAAACTCGATTTAAACCAGGGTTTAACAACCCAAAACACGATATAATATATATAACAAACTCGGGCCCTGGTGACGTTAGGTTCCTCCTTCACTATCGGCAATATCCTATCTCCCTACCACAAAGGCCGGAAGAAGGAACTTTCAACCGACCGCGGCCCACAGTCCTTCGGGTCACCGCGCGACAGCCCACAGTCCTTCGGGTCACTGTCCCATTACACCGTCGTGTAATACTCAGCCATAGTACATGACACCGTTCGTCTGAGTCTTCCCGATCCAGCGAATAAGGGGTTTCCTTGAACCCGCCGGGTACGAGGTCTGAAGGAACACTAACTCACCCCAATATGCCTAGCATTGTGGGTTACACAAATGCTATCGGCCAATATACGATTAATACTAAACCCGATAAAAATAACACAAGGTTTCAAGTAATAATCACAACACAATCAACCACATTCCAGAATCTAGCATAAAGACTAATTCCAGAATACCTAACTATCCACAACTTAGCGATATCATCTAAGCATTCTGCATTCGCTAACTAACCAATCAACCTAACCATTAGCATGCTACTACGATTCTCAAGCAATAACTAAGCATGCTATCAACTTAAACAACATAACCTCAATTATTAACTACTCAAACCGTTACTCAGTTAGACCTGGCCTCCTGCCATGATCCAACTTCCAAGTAACGGGACCCTGCATAAAAACAACTCAGCAATCAATTGATTATAACTCACAGTTTTTGGTTGACCGTGGCCTTGACCCCGAATCCGTCTTCTGCGTTCCGAACCCTTTCTTGACCTTCACAAGTAGACCCACTTCTGAACTGATCTTGAGTCGAGCAGAACCTGTCTTAGATGTAGACTCGAATCGAGTAGAATAAATGTTCTCGAAAACTGCCGAAAAGACTCGAAAACGATCGAAACTCGAACTTTCTTTCTCTAGCTTTCTATCTCATGTTTTTCTCTGAGTTTCAGGTGTGCTGGATGGTTTAAAATGAGCTGGGGTCGTGGGGTTTATATAGGATGCAGCAACCAATCAGAACAAGCCGTGTGGCAGCCCGTGTGTCGCCTCGCATGGCTCCGGACGCATGCGTCGCAGCACCTCGTGCTCCACATGTCTGATGGCATGACCAGGACATCATGCAGAGTGACACCATGCCCTCCAGATGTCTGATCCACGGCCTGACCTCATCCAGATTGACACTCAGCGCACACATGTCGCTCAGCATGCTCCGATCGCAGGTTTCGCGGCACCTCGTGCTTCTTGGTGTCAATCAGCATGCTGTGCTCTCCTGGGATTCAACACCTCCTGATTCCCTTGCCACATACCATGCCAGGCAGGTTACATCACGTCCTTATCTCATAGATAAGGCCAGCTCGAGCTTCTCGGTCCATTCGACTGATTTCGACCCTTCCGATGAATTTTCGTCCCGCGATCAATCCCGAATATTTTTCTACGCCCGTTCTGATGAGATGAATATTTTTAATAAACTCCAAGTGAATCCTGACCTTGATGGAAAATATTTCTCGAGCCTCCGGCTTCCTCGAAAAATCGATAATACCAAAATTAGGGTTTTCGCCAAACTTCGGGTTTTCCCGTCGTGCTTCGATCCCGTCGTGCTTACTTCCCGTCCTGCTTAACTCCCGTCCTGCTTCCAACTTATAATATCTTCCAAATGATATTCTGGTGATAGCCATTAAGTTTTGCGGAAAACTTAGTGGCTAAGAAATGACGGGTTTCTGAAACGTCGAGCTTCTAAACCGTCGTGCTTCCAAAAATGTTATGCTTCCAAAACATCCTTCTGATCAATCTAACACTTTTCTAACCATGGTCCAGCAGCTTATGGTTCACCCATGATCAATTCTTTGACCATCCATTGCCCGCGGTACAACCACTAAATAATAATACTTTTTTTTTTTTTTTTTTTTTAACGGTATTCTACATTCTCCCCCCGTTAACAGAATTCGTCCTCAAATTCTAAGGCTCTGAGGGGCCTCCTTCTTCCATTACAACGTCCTCTCGGAAAAACTTCGGGTGATCGGTTTTAAATCTCGCTTCATCCTCCCAAGTAACATGAATCCTGTTTTGTGTTCCCCAGAACACTTGTACTTGAGCAATCTCACGATTTTTGAGCTTCCGAATACGCCGTTCTCCTAATCTGATTGGTCCTTCCGGATACGTAAGGTTTGTCTCCAACTCCTCGATTCTCTCGGGCTCAACAGTACTTGGATCCCGTATATGTTTCCGAAGCATGGAAACATGGAATACTGGATGTAGATGCATATCTGCTGGCAGATCCAATCGGTAAGCTACCTCACCAACTTTCCCGATGATCTTATACGGACCAATGAACCTGACCGCAAGTTTCCCGACCTTGCCAAATCTGTCCTTCCCTTTCTGTGCAGTAACCTTCAAATAGACCCAATCTCCTATCTCAAAAGTTACTTCTCTTCTTGACTGGTCTGCGTACTTCTTCTGACGGTCTTGAGCCTTCTTCATGTTGGCCTGAATCGTCTCCAGTTTAATCATGGTCTCCTGAACAATAGGTGACCCAAACATTCTTCTTTCGCCCACTTCCGTCCAACACATAGGCGTCTTGCATGGCCTTCCGTATAATGCTTCATAAGGTGACATCCCTATGCTCGAATGATGACTGTTGTTATACGAGAACTCAACCAACGGTAAATGCTTCTCCCAAGTTCCTGCCCAATCGAGAATACACATACGCAGCATGTCCTCGATGGTCCGAATGGTCCTTTCCGTTTGGCCATCTGTTTCTGGATGGAACGCCGTGCTTCTGTACAGTTTAGTTCCCAAGGCTTCTTGTAGTGCTTCCCAGAATGATGCCGTGAACCTTGGATCGCGATCTGAGACGATGTCTGAGGGTACACCATGTAACTTCACGATTTTGTCGATGTACATCTCGGCCAAAACTTCAACTTTATCAGTGTCCCGCATAGGCAACAAGTGTGTGACCTTGGTTAACCTATCCACAATCACCCATATCGAGTTGTTCGATCTACCTGGAGCAGTAGGTAATCCGGTGATGAAATCCATGGAAATAGAGTCCCATTTCCATTGAGGTATCGGAAGACTCTGCAACAATCCTCCTGGAACTTGATGTTCCACCTTGACTTGTTGACAAGTTGCACACTGAGCAACCCATTGTGCTACTGACCTCTTCATGCCCGGCCAATGATAGTATCTTCTCACGTCTCGGTACATCTTCGAACTTCCAGGTGTGATACTAAGTAAAGAATGATGTGCGATCCTTAGTATCTCATCTCTCAGCCCTTGTCCTTTAGGAACCGTGATCCTCCCATTAATTAACAAGGTTCCATCCTCCGCCAAGTAGTATCCCGCATTATTTGGCCTGGTTTGTCCTTTGAGTTCTTCAACAATCTTCAGTAACTTCTCATCCTTAAGTTGTTCTTCTCGAATTCTCTGAATCAAGCTGGCCTGATTCACCGCTTGAAGTCCCAATGGCTCGCTTGTCTGCCCTTCCAAAACGACCAACTTCACTTGTTTCAACTCCTGGTTCAATAGCTCCACTTCTTTCTCTAAATCTGCGTCCAACTTTCTTCGACTTAAGGCGTCCGCAACAACATTCGCTTTACCAGGATGGTAGCGAATCCGTATGTCGTAGTCTGCCACAAACTCCATCCACCTACGCTGGCGCAGGTTGAGATCTGGCTGAGTGAAGAGGTATTTAAGACTTTGATGGTCCGTGTATACCTCCACTTCTTCTCCATACAAGTAAGATCTCCAAATTCGCAAAGCGAACACCACGGCCGCTAACTCCAAGTCATGTGTACTGTAGTTATCCTCATGCTTCCGTAGTTGTCGTGAAGCATATGCAATGACTCGCCCATCTTGCATCGTGAAGCATCCCTGTAAACCGTGTAAGGTTTACCTTGCTCGGGCAAAGCTAACACAGGTGCGGTTGTGAGAGCTTCCTTCAACTTCTTGAATGCCTTCTCGGTTTCTTCCACCCATAAGAAAGGAACTCCTTTACCGGTAAGTTTAGTTAAAGGCTTTGCAATGGAGGAAAAGTCCTTAACAAACTTCCGATAATAGCCCGCAAGTCCGAGAAAACTCCTCACTTCTGTCACAGTGGTAGGTCGAGGCCATTCTCGTATGGCTTGGACCTTTTCTGGATCAGCAGCCACGCCCTCTCCTGATACTATGTGACCCAGAAATCCTATCTCTCTCTTCCAAAACGAGCACTTGCTGGACTTGGCAAATAGCTTCTGATTCCGTAACCTCTCCATAACCAGTCTCAGATGCTCTTTGTGCTCTTCCTTACTTTTCGAGTACACCAGGATGTCATCAATGAAAATGATCACGAACTTGTCGAGATAGTCGTGAAACACTTCATTCATCAAACGCATGAAAGCCGCAGGCGCGTTTGTGAGACCAAAGGGCATAACTACAAACTCGTACTGCCCATACCTCGTCCGAAACGCCGTCTTCATAATGTCTGACTTGGCAATAGGAATTTGGTGATACCCTGATGCCAAATCAATCTTCGAAAACCAACTAGCTCCCTTTAGTTGGTCTAACAACTCGTCTATCCTCGGAAGAGGATACTTATCTTTTATCGTGATGTTGTTGATACCACGATAATCGATACACAACCTCATGCTTCCATCCTTCTTCTTCACAAATAACACAGGAGCTCCCCAAGGTGAAGAGCTCGACCGGATGAATCCCTTTTCCAATAGATCTTCCAATTGTTTCTTTAGCTCGGCTAATTCCGCAGGTGCCATCCGATATGGTGCCTTAGCTATAGGTTTTGCTTCAGGCTCCAAAGTAATGGTAAAGGGATTACTCCGAGGTGGAGGTAATTCCTTTAGTGGTGCAAAGATATCCTCAAACTCTTGGACCACTTCTATGTCTTCGACCTTAACTTCATCATTAGTGGCTCCTCCACTAACCGATAAGGTCACCAAATATACATCCCCGTCTTGAAACAAATCTTGTACTCTCATCGCTGCTACTAAAGACACGGTCATACTAGGACTGATTCCATAGTATACCATCTCTGGTCGTTTGCCTCTGCAGAACAACAACCTTCCCTTTTCACAGTCGATCTGAACTCCGTAGCTCGATAACCAATCCATTCCAAGGATTACCTCGTACCCTTTTAAAGGGACGACTAACAGATCTGCCACAAACTCTTTGCCTTGAATGACCAATGGAACATTCTTGATACACTGATTTGCTTGAAGGGTTCGGTCTGCGGGGGTCAAGACGGCCACGTTTATCCTGTCAACCACAAAACAATCCCAAAACCGGGCAGCTACTTCAGGGGTCACAAAACTATGTGTTGCCCCCGAGTCGAACAATACATGTGTGGGTTTACCAGCAACATGTATGGTTCCTGCCACAGTAATCCAATCAACAATATCTTAATCACAAAAATACTAATCAAAATTCTCACAACCATCAATCATCATCCTAAATTTCTAAACGCGCAACCTAGCGATCAAGCAATCTATACCTAACCAGCATACTAACTAGATTCCAGCAACTAAATTTCCATTCAATAAAAAGAGGAGGTTAAGCACCCACAATACCTGTGATGGGACCGCTTGACGGTCCTGCATTGTCTGGGTTTTCTACACCTAAGGCATAAACTCTACCTCCTAGGTTTTGCTTCTTTGGTGCTGGCTCAATAGCTGGACGGCTAGGAGGAGCTCGGATTGCGAGAGGGGTCGCAGGGATTGGCTTGTTTGGACATGACGATGCATAATGGCCCTTCATACCGCAAGAGAAACAAGTAACATCTTCCATCCTTATAGATGAATAACCCTGCTGGTTACTCCGTTGTCTGTTGGGACAAAACTTAGAAATATGTCCCGGTTGATCACATATGTAACACACCACAGTGTTACCACGATTGTTGGCTTGGCCTCCAAATCCTCGCCCTTTTCCTTTGTAAGATCTTGGACCCTTGTTGAAATTTGGCCTTTCTCCTTGGCTAAACTTGGTGTGTCCACCAGAATGTGGTAAGGTCTTCCTTTCAGCCTCCAATACAGTTTCAACATTAACAGCTTTTTCCACTAGCTCAGATAAGCTGCTAAAGTTGCTTCCAGCTAAACGACTTCCAAGCTCCGGCTTCAATCCGTACATAAAGTTACGGATCATAGTTGCTTCATCTTCACGCCCATCAAAGACATGTCGCCTCAACCTTGTGAACTCAGATTCGTAACTCCTCACTGGCCTATCTCCTTGAACAAGGTTCATGAACTGGCGCTCCAATCGATGCTTTGCTTCTGGAGGAAAGTATTTCCTCTCAAACTCTCCCTTGAACGACTCCCATGATGTGATGTTGTGTCCACGCTGTCTGTCTATGCTGTCCCACCATCCTGTGGCGTCGCCTTCCAAGTAGTACACAGCGATCTTCTTCTTATACTCCTCCGGGCACTCCATGGCTTCAAAATTCTTCTCCATCATAGTAATCCACTTGTCGGCCTCAATAGGATCGGATCCTCCTTTGAACTTGTAGGATCCAATGTTCTTCATGGTAGATAATAGCTTGGAAACTTCAGGGGGTTGAGTACGCCTGCCTTGGTTACCAAGTGCCTCGGTCATCACGTCATGTAAAAGCTTCAAGGTGTTTTCGGTTCCATGATCTTGTGGTCTTTCGGTGGCACGGTTCTGATCTGGCCTTGGGTTTGATTGAGCGGATTGATCATGTTGATGTCTCTGGTCCCAATTACGACTTGGGCCAATACTCGCCATACTGTCTTCTCTCACTCTAGTCATGTTACCGTAAACAGGAAAAGATCTTGTTCTCTGCAGAGGGCTCCTATCGTGTCCAAACATCTCACTAATGCCATTTCCATTATCCTGATCTGATCTGTGACCCAATCCTCCGCCTGTCCAATCCATACCCTCTCCCCATATCCGACCTCGTCCATCATCACCTGTCCCGCGATTAGCCATCTGCACACAATAAAAAGGGTAAGTCATATTCCTACCACGGGAAGCGGCTGGTTTCCTAATCATCTTTTTGCGACTCCTTTGACTCGATAAAACCGTTAAAAAAAGCACTTGTGTCACGCATGGACGAAACCATGCTCTGATACCACCTCTGTAACACCCCCGAACCGTTCTAGGCATAGGTCAAACCACCGGCCAACAATCAAACAAGAACATGACCGACGGCCCGACCGTCTACCAAGGCTCAGGAGCGCTACAAGACGGGTTAACGGGCAATCCAGCCAAAGTTACAAAAAGTGCAATTTGTAACTAGGCCAGGCCGCCCACTAACACGTCCCGTCAGACCAAAGCCTAAGGCTTCTCAACCCGTACTCCAATCTGACGTTGTGTTAGCTCGGACAAGCTAATATCAGAACAACAAGGCAGTTTCACAAAACATTCGCTTTATTTATCTTATATAATATCTGGTTTACAATACACAAAATATTATACAAGTGGTGGCATGCCAAGAAAGCGAAAGTACATACTTATAGTCTGAAAGCGTCTTAAGCAAAAAGATGCAAATCTACACCAGCCAGCCTAGCCTCCCGCGCTTTCTACGAGCTCACTACTGGTCACCTGAAAACAACAACGAGTGAGGAGTGAGTAATCTAGCATTACTCAGCGAGTTACAATCCCCCACTAACAAATACAACCCCTCGCTATCCCACCCCAAACAATCTAAAGCGAGAGGTTCACCTAACAACACAATTTAATAACAATAAGCAATATTCAAAATACGCAGCGGTAAACCATAGCAAGATAACTAGCATTACGCTAATTACTAGCTTATCACCAAACTCAAACTCGATTTAAACCAGGGTTTAACAACCCAAAACACGATATAATATATATAACAAACTCGGGCCCTGGTGACGTTAGGTTCCTCCTTCACTATCGGCAATATCCTATCTCCCTACCACAAAGGCCGGAAGAAGGAACTTTCAACCGACCGCGGCCCACAGTCCTTCGGGTCACCGCGCGACAGCCCACAGTCCTTCGGGTCACTGTCCCATTACACCGTCGTGTAATACTCAGCCATAGTACATGACACCGTTCGTCTGAGTCTTCCCGATCCAGCGAATAAGGGGTTTCCTTGAACCCGCCGGGTACGAGGTCTGAAGGAACACTAACTCACCCCAATATGCCTAGCATTGTGGGTTACACAAATGCTATCGGCCAATATACGATTAATACTAAACCCGGTAAAAATAACACAAGGTTTCAAGTAATAATCACAACACAATCAACCACATTCCAGAATCTAGCATAAAGACTAATTCCAGAATACCTAACTATCCACAACTTAGCGATATCATCTAAGCATTCTGCATTCGCTAACTAACCAATCAACCTAACCATTAGCATGCTACTACGGTTCTCAAGCAATAACTAAGCATGCTATCAACTTAAACAACATAACCTCAATTATTAACTACTCAAACCGTTACTCAGTTAGACCTGGCCTCCTGCCATGATCCAACTTCCAAGTAACGGGACCCTGCATAAAAACAACTCAGCAATCAATTGATTATAACTCACAGTTTTTGGTTGACCGTGGCCTTGACCCCGAATCCGTCTTCTGCGTTCCGAACCCTTTCTTGACCTTCACAAGTAGACCCACTTCTGAACTGATCTTGAGTCGAGCAGAACCTCTCTTAGATGTAGACTCGAATCGAGTAGAATAACTGTTCTCGAAAACTGCCGAAAAGACTCGAAAACGATCGAAACTCGAACTTTCTTTCTCTAGCTTTCTCTCTCACGTTTTTCTCTGAGTTTCAGGTGTGCTGGATGGTTTAAAATGAGCTGGGGTCGTGGGGTTTATATAGGATGCAGCAACCAATCAGAACAAGCCGTGTGGCAGCCCGTGTGTCGCCTCGCATGGCTCCGGACGCATGCGTCGCGGCACCTCGTGCTCCACATGTCTGATGGCATGACCAGGACATCATGCAGAGTGACACCATGCCCTCCAGATGTCTGATCCACGGCCTGACCTCATCCAGATTGACACTCAGCGCACACATGTCGCTCAGCATGCTCCGATCGCAGGTTTCGCGGCACCTCGTGCTTCTGGGTGTCAATCAGCATGCTGTGCTCTCCTGGGCTTCAACACCTCCTGCTTCCCTTGCCACATACCATGCCAGGCAGGTTACATCACGTCCTTATCTCATAGATAAGGCCAGCTCGAGCTTCTCGGTCCATTCGACTGATTTCGACCCTTCCGATGAATTTTCGTCCCGCGATCAATCCCGAATATTTTTCTACGCCCGTTCTGATGAGATGAATATTTTTAATAAACTCCAAGTGAATCCTGACCTTGATGGAAAATATTTCTCGAGCCTCCAGCTTCCTCGAAAAATCGATAATACCAAAATTAGGGTTTTCGCCAAACTTCGGGTTTTCCCGTCGTGCTTCGATCCCGTCGTGCTTACTTCCCGTCCTGCTTAACTCCCGTCCTGCTTCCAACTTATAATATCTTCCAAATGATATTCTGGTGATAGCCATTAAGTTTTGTGGAAAACTTAGTGGCTAAGAAATGACGGGTTTCTGAAACGTCGAGCTTCTAAACCGTCGTGCTTCCAAAAATGTTATGCTTCCAAAACATCCTTCTGATCAATCTAACACTTTTCTAACCATGGTCCAGCAGCTTATGGTTCACCCATGATCAATTCTTTGACCATCCATTGCCCGCGGTACGACCACTAAATAATAATACTTTTTTTTTTTGTTTTTTTTTTTGTTTTTGTTTTTTTTAACGGTATTCTACAGTGTCCGTCAGCACACACAAGACATCCGTGGCTGTACGTGTGTGTCCGTCAGCACACACAGGACGTCCATGGCTGTCCGTGTGTGTCCGTCAGCACACACAGGACGTCCATGGCTGTCCGTCAGTACACATATCAGCACAGTGGTCCTTGGACTCAGCACGCTGGCCCCTCCCGTGGACTGTTTGGGTGATTTTGGCCCACGTGGGCAGTCTGTTCAGTAAACACAGGACATCCGTGGGTGTCCGTGGCTGTCTGTTTGTGTCCGTGTGTGTCCGTCAGCATACACAGGACGTCTGTGGCTGTCCATCAGTGCACATATCAGCACGCTGGTCCTTGGACTCAGCACGCTGGCCCTTCCGGTGGACCGTTCGGGTGATTTTGGCCCACGTTGGCTGTCTGTTCAGTACACACAGGACGTCCGTGGGTTTCCGTCAGCACACACATGACGTCCGTGGGTGTCCGTCAGCACACACAAGACGTCCTTGGCTGTCCTTGTGTATCCGTGTGTGTCCGTCAGCACACACAAGACGTCTGTGGCTGTCCATCAGTACACATATCAGCACGTTAGTCCTTGGACTCAGCACGCTGACCCTTCCCGTGGACTATTTGGGTAATTTTGGCCCACGTGGGCTGTCTGTTAAGTACACACAGGACGTTTGTTGGTGTCCGTCAGCACACACAGGACATCCGTGTGTGTCCGTCAGCACACATAGGACGTCTGTGGCTGTCTGTGGGTGTCCGTCAGCACACACAGGACGTCCGTGGGTGTCCGTCAGCACACACAAGACTTCTGTGGCTGTCCGTGTGTGTCCGTCAGCACACACAGGACGTCTGTGGCTGTCCATCAGTACACATATCTGCATGTTGGTCCTTGGACTCAGCATGCTGACCCTTCCTGTGGACTGTTCAGGTGATTTTGGCCCACGTGGGCTGTCTGTTCAGTACACAGAGGACGTCTGTGGGTGTCCGCCAGCACACACAGGACGTCTGTGGCTGTCTGTTTGTGTCCGTGTGTGTCCGTGTGTGTCTGTCAGCACACACAAGACATCCATGCGTGTCCATCAGTACACATATCAGCACGTTAGTCCTTCGACTCAACACGCTGGCCCTTCCCGTGGAATGTTTGGGTGATTTTGGCCCACGTCGTCTGTCTGTTCAGTACACACAGGACGTCCGTGGGTGTCCGCCAGCACACAGGACATTCGTGGCTGTCTGTGGTTGTCCGTCTGCACACATAGGACGTCTGTGGCTGTCTGTCGCTGTCCGTGTGTGTCCGTGTGTGTCTGTCAGCACACACATGACATCCGTGGTTGTCCATCAGTACACATATCAGCACGCTGGTCCTTGGACTCGGCACGTTGGCCCTTCCTGTGGACTGTTCGGGTGATTTTGGCCCACGTAAGCTGTCTGTTCAGTACACACAGAACGTCCGTGGGTGTCCGTCAGCACACACAGGACGTCTGTGTGTGTCCTTCAGCACACACAGGACGTCCGTGGCTGTCCGTGTGTGTCCGTCTGCACACACAGGACGTCTGTGGCTATCCATCAGTACACATATCATCATGTTGGTCCTTGGACTCAGCACGCTGACCCTTCCGGTCGACTGTTCGTGTAAGACCCGTTCCTGGTCTCTTGACCCAACTGGATACGAATGCTTACTTATTAATTTCTTTGCTTGTTTGATCCATTTTAAGTCTTTTATTTGCTAAGTCATATTCGAATATGAGGTTCATAAACAAAGGAACAGGTTGCACAGCGGAATAACAATGTATAAACTTTGTATTACTTAGAAACATGAGAATCAATACACAACTTCTTAACAGTCTCATAGACAATCACTAGTTCAACCCTAGTATCATCTAACCACACGTCACACAGCCTCTCACTGACCGAGCCTTAACGGCTCCTTGGCTTGACCAGAACCATCCTTAGTTCCTGAAACCACAACAAGATAAGCATTAATCATAACCGAGAATAGAACGGATTGATTCTACAATGCTTGGCTTGGTTCCTAGAACTTAGATAAACCTCAGTCAACATAATCATAAAACGTACAAACCTACCTACCGTATCCTAAGTCATTCAACCAACCACCCCTTGACTTCGAATCAGATAGATAGTCCAGAATAGATAAGAGAACACACGAACAGATCCGGATCGTCCCCAAAGACCAATCCGTCTAACTGGATAAATAGGTGCGACCGGCCAATGGAGTCCGGCTCGATGGCCCAACGGACTCCCTTACCTGATCCGGCCTTAGGCCTGGATCCAATCGGCCGAGTAAGCCTCAAGCCTAATCCGGAAGGCTTAGCAACCGGTCAGACCTTGTGACTCAACCTTGGCTTAGACAAACCGTGACCTTGTCTTGACTAGACAAGCCATAGGCTGATCCATAAGGATCGGTCCTAACCTGTCCTGAAAGACACCGTTTGGAACATGTCCCCTTTGGCCATTTGTGCCTCTTGGACACTCGTGACTCTTGACAACTCGTGCCCTTTGGGACATTCCCAACCGTTCGTCCTAACCGCCCAGTCTTGGTACGATCGGATCATCCCACTAACCGACCCGTGTCTAGGCTAGCGGTTTGATTATGTTCGGCCAAAGCGTAGGGACGTGTCCCTTGGACTCAACCAACACAACCTTTCGTGTTTAACCAGAGAGAAGAGAAGAGAAACGAATTGAAACAGATAAGGAGAGCCGGATGGGACTTAGGAACCGAGCAGAGCCGCGGTGCGGTCGCATGGACCGTCCGTTCGGTCTGATGGAGCCAAGGCCCATCACATACCTTGTGAACTACGTCTGGGTTCTCCATGCTCTTCTCCTTGTCTTGGTCTCCCATTCTTGACCGGAGTTAGTTCTCAAACGATCAGAGTCGCCGGAACACAACACCACCACAATCGGCCTTTCTCTTGGCCGGAACTCTCTCTTTCTCTCTACGGTTTCTCTGAGTATTTTACTCTGGAATTGGATAATGAAATCGACCAGAGAGCCCCCATATTTATAGAAAACGAGGGGGTAAGTCTTGCCCCACGAACAGGCCTGACTTGCTAGCGAATGGGCACCATCGGCCAAGGGTTGTCCCCTTTCGGCCACTTGCATCCCTTCGCCCTTTCTGATTGGGTTTGGGGTCGGCCACAAGCCCAACCCACGCCCCAAGCCTCCTGGACTTAGCCCATGGCCTTGTCCTAAGACCCAACAGCCCATGGCCTCATGGCCGGACCTCACAGCCCGCCACTGACCCGGACCCAGACCATCGGCCTAAAGACCGGACAGTCCGTCTAGCTGAGATGAGCTGACTCTCAGCTGCCTCAGCTGAGTGAGCTAGTAGTCCAGCTAGTGGAGCTGACTTAGTAGGGACTGAGCTGGAGTGAACTGAACCTAGCTTTATTGAGCTGGCCGAGCTACTCGTCCACTTCATCCAGCTACCGTCTTACTCGTCCTAGCTGTCTCTTAGCTTGTATAAGGTTAAGTCTAAGTTTCCTTATGTCCTTAACCTTCTTTCTCGACCATGGAATGCTTGCCTTGATGTCCTAGGACTGGCTTGCACGTTTCCTCGAACCATGGCCGTCCCAACAATCCTACTCAGGATTGGGGGCGTGACAAGTCTCCCCCCCTTGGGATGGATTCGTCCTCGAATCCGAATCGAATGCTTCCTCGGAAACAAACTGATCCAACCACTCTGGGTACGTGGTTGGCAGGAAGAGCGATGTCTGGAATGGCAGGAAGAGCGATGTCTTGGTCCGTCAAACATTTCCGAAGTTGGGAGACGTGGAACACATTATGGAATGCGTCCATCTTGGCCGGCAAGTCCAACTTATAGGCCACCATCCCAACTCTTTCAATGACCTTGAACGGCCCCAAGTATCTTGGATCTAACTTCCGTCTTCTGGAGATCCGGACTCGTTCTTTGTAGGTAATCATTTTGAGATACACCAAGTCACCTACTTGGAACTCGAGATCTTTGTAGTTCTTTTGGCGGTCTTGTGCCTGTCTCATCTTGTCCCTCAAGAACTTGATCTTTTCGGTTGTCTCTTCGACAATCTCCGGACCAATCATGCTGCGTTCCCCAACTTGGGTCCAGCATAAGGGTGTCCTGCATGGACGCCCATACATAGCTTCGTATGGCGACATGCAAATACTACTATGGAAGCTATTGTTGTAAGCAAATTCTAGCAGAGGTAGATGTTTCTCCCAGGAATCACCCCAGTCTAGAACACATGCTCGCAACATATCTTCCAATGTCTGGATCGTACGTTCAGACTGTCCATCCGTCTGTGGGTGATAGGCTGTACTCATGTTCACTCTTGTTCCTAAAGCTTTTTGGAAAGCCTTCCAGAAGTAAGATGTGAACCTTGAATCCCTATCTGATACTATGCTTGCCGGCACACCATGTAGTCGGACGATCTCATCAATGTACTTACGTACAATCTGATCTACCCCATCCGACTTTTTAATAGCCAGGAAGTGTGCTGATTTGGTTAGGCGATCAACCACAACCCAAACCGCATCTTTCTTATTCCTCGTGGTAGGGAACCCAGTCAGAAAGTCCATTGTGATGTGATCCCATTTCCATTCTGGAATAGGCAAGCTTTGTAATAACCCACTAGGCACGTGATGTTCTGCTTTGATGAGTTGGCAAGTGGAACACTTGGCCACCCATTCCGCGACATCGGCCTTCATACGGATCCAATGATAGAACTTCTTAAGGTTCTGATACATCTTGGTCGCACCAGGATGAACCGGGAATCTAGATTTATGAGCCTCCCTCATAATCTCTTCCTTTAGACTCCTATCATTAGGAACACTGATCCGACTGTTTACTAGGATGGTACCATCCTTTGCAGTTTGGTACTCCGTCCTATCATTCTGAGCAACCTTGTTTAGGTTCTCGTCCTGACCTTGAGCCAACCGAATGCGGGTAAGCAGGTCGGCCTGATTGACCACCTCTAATCCGAGTGGTTCAGACTCTTTGGTCGATGCGTTCAACCGTAGGGCACAAACCGTACCGTCCAGGTCGTCCGCTTCTCGTTCGGCTGATACGTCGGCCCTTCTCCGGCTCAAGGCATCTGCGACCAGATTAGCCTTTCCCGGATGATAGGTGATATCCAGATCGTAATCAGCTACAAACTCCATCCACCTTCTCTGCCTTAAGTTTAACTCAGGCTGGGTGAATATATACTTAAGACTCTTATGGTCCGTAAGTATCTGAACCTTGGCACCATACAAGTATGATCGCCAAATCTTTAAGGCGAACACAACCGCAGCCATTTCAAGGTCATGGGTGGGGTAGTTTCCCTCATGTTTTCTCACCTGCCTTGACGCATAGGCGATGACCTTCCCATGCTGGGTTAATACGCAACCTAGTCCTGTTATGGACGCGTCCGTATAAACCACATAGGGTTGGTCGGCCTCTGGAAGAACCAGAATGGGTGCGCTAGTCAGCATGTCCTTAAGCGCGGAAAAAAATTTCCCACACTCCTCAGACCATGTGAACTTAACGTCCTTCCCGGTCAACCGTGTCATAGGCTGAGCCAAGCTTGCGAATCCTTTCACAAACTTTCTATAATAACCTGCCAGCCCTAGGAAGCTTCTGACTTCCGTGGCACTGCGTGGTCGAGGCCAATCCTTGATTGCCCTGATCTTCTCTAGATCCACCAAGACGCCCTCACCGGACACAATGTGGCCGAGAAACCCAATGCTCTTCTGCCAAAAACTGCATTTACTGAGTTTTGCATAGAGCTTGTGTTCCCGTAATCGTTCCAGCACGGCTCTCAGGTGTTTCCGATGAGATTCCTCATCCTTGGAGTAAATCAGGATATCATCAATGAAGATGATCACTGATTCGTCCAGGAAATCTCGGAACACGCTGTTCATCATTTTCATGAATGCAGCAGGCGCATTAGTCAGACCGAATGGCATAACCACAAACTCGTAGTGGCCGTACCTGGTCCGGAATGCTGTCTTTCTAATATCATTTGGCTCTATAGGGATCTGATGATACCCTGAGGCCAAATCAATCTTAGAAAACCACTTGGCTCCTTTGAGTTGATCCAACAACTCATCTATTCTGGGCAACGGGTACTTGTTCTTCACAGTAACCCTGTTCAACCCTCGATAGTAAATACACAGACGCATGCTACCATCCTTCTTTTTCACAAAGAGGACTGGTGCACCCCAAGGAGAGCTACTTGGACGTATGAACCCCTTGTCCAGCTATTCTTCTAATTGCTTCTTTAGCTCGGCCATCTGGGCCGGAGCCATTCGGTACGGACTCTTGGACAGCGGAGCTGTCCCTGGTTCTAGTTCAATCGTAAATGGATCCGACCTATCAGGGGGGACACCCTGTAGTGAACGGAACACATCTGGGAACTCAGACACCAACGGGTCCTCAGTTAGATCTTTCTGATCATCAGACCTGCCGTGCTCCATAGTGGTAATTGTGGTCAAATATGCTTCACAACCCCGTCTAAGCATCCGTTCTGCTCGGATTGCTGACACCACTACTCTATCCAGAGCCGGACTCATATTCAGACTTTGGTACTGGATCGGGTGAAGTCCAGTCTCCAACCGTACACATCCTCTGTGGCAGTCGAGAGTGGCCCGATATTTTCCCAACCAATCCATGCCTAGGATCACATCGTGATTCTGTAGGTGCAACACAATCAGATCTACAGGCAGATTTTTCTCCTGGATCATTACCTGGATATTAGTCATGAGCCCTAATGAGTGCATGATTTGCCCACCGGCCGCCCTCACTAGTCTCGAATTATCCCCAGAACAGAGGCAGAACAGACCCTTTCCGACCAGTTCCGGACTCACAAAACTATGTGTAGCCCCTGTGTCGAGAAGCACGTGGGTTTCAACACCACCAATCATGAGGGTCCCTATAAGAGACCCACATCAGAATCCCCTAGCCACTCTAGGTTCCAGACCAAGCATTCTATTGAATGTAAACAGATAAATTCAGAAATTACCAGAGATCGAATCAAACGATCCAGAAGCGCCGTCGTCACAGGACAGCTCATACACCCTTGGTGTTGTGGTTAGCCTGCTCTGGGTTGACTTTCCCGTGTCTCCACGACCCTTCCCTTGTCCTCCTTGCCGCTTAAGACATTCACTTTGGAAGTGTCCGCTTTGGCCGCAATGGAAACAAGTCCGAGAGCCGCTGCCACTGGATTGGCCCTGAGTCCGGCTTGGTCGAGTGCAATCTCGGATGGAATGATCCAAGCTGCCACATCTCACACAAGCTCCCATGGCTTTCCAGCATTCACCTGGATGGTTCTTACCACACTTGGGACATTCAGGTCGTCCTGCCATGGCGGGCTGTGAGGTCCGGCCATGAGGCCTTGGGCTGTTGGGTCTTTGGACAAGGCCGTGGGCTAATTCCAGGAGGCTTGGGGCGTGGGTTGGGCTTATGATTGACCCCAAACCCAATCAGAAAGGGCGATGGGATGCAACTGGCCGAGAGGGCACAACCCTTGGCCGATGGTGTCCGTTCGCTAGCAAGTCGTGCCTGTTCGTGGGGCAAGACTTACCCCCTCGTTTTCTATAAATATGGGGCCTCTCCTGGTTATTTAATTATCCAATTCCAGAGTAAAATACTCAGAGAAAAACGTAGAGAGAAAGAAAGAGAGAAAGAGAGAGTTCCGGCCAAGAGAAAGGCCGATTGTGGTGGTGTTGTGTACCGGCGACTCTGATCGTTTGAGAACTAACCTCGGTCAAGAATGGGAGATCAAGACAAGGAGAAGAGCATGTAGAACCCAGACGTGGTTCACAAGGTATGTGATGGGCCGTGGCTCCATCAGACCGAACGGACGGTCCATGCGACCGCACCGCGGCTCTGCTCGGTTCCTAAGTCCCATCCGGCTCTCCTTATCTGTTTCAATTCGTGTCTCTTCTCTTCTCTCTGGTTAAACACGAAAGGTTGTGTTGGTTGAGTCCAAGGGACACGTCCCTAGGTTTTTGCCGAACATAATCAAATCGCTAGCCTAGACACGGGTCGGTTAGTCGGATGATCCGATCGCACCAAGACTGGGCGGTTAGGACGAATGGTTGGGAATGACACAAAGAGCACGAGTTGTCAAGAGTGATGAGTGTCCAAAGGTTGTGAGTTGCCAAAGGGTGTCAGTGACCAAAAGGTACGAGATACCAAAGGTTACGAACATCAAAAGGTACAAGGACCAAGAGGCATGATTGGCCAAAGGGTGCATGTTCCAAACGGTATCTTTCGGGACAGGTTTGGACTGATCCTTATTGATCAGCCTATGGCTTGTCTAGTTAGGACAAGGTCATGGTTTGTCTAAGCCAAGGTAGAGTCGCAAGGTCTGACCGGTTGCTAAGCCTTCCGGATTAGGCTTGAGGCTTACTCGGCCGATTGGATCCAGGCCTAAGGCCGGATCAGGTAAGGGAGTCCGTTTGGCCATTGAGCCGGACTTCATTGGCCGGTCGCACCTAGATTTTATCCGGTTAGACGGATTGGTCTGTGGGGACGATCCAGATCTGTTCGTGTGTTCTGTTTATCTATTCTGGACTATCTATCTGATTCTAAGTCAAGGGGTGGTTGGTTGAATGACATAGGATACAGTAGGTAGGTTCATATGTTTTATGATTATGTTGACTGAGGTTTATCTAAGTTCTATGAACCAAGCCAAGCATTGTAGAATCAATCCGTTCTATTCTCGGTTATGATTAATGCTTATCTGGTTGTGGTTTCAGGAACTAAGGATGGTTCTGGTCAAGCCAAGGAGCCGTGAAGGCTCGGTCAGTGAGAGGCTGTGTAACGTGTGGTTAGATGATGCTAGGGATGAACTAGTGATTGTGTATGAGACTGTTAAGAAGTTGTGTATTGAATCTCATGTTTCCAAGTAATACAAAGTTTATACATTGTTATTCCGCTGTGCAATCTGTTCCTTTGTTTATGAACCTCATATTCGAATATGACTTAGTAACTAAGAGACTTAAAATGGATCAAACAAGCAAAGAAATTAATAAGTAAGCCTGCGGACTCCATCAGGTCGAGAGGCCAGGGTTCGGGTCTTACAAGTTGGTATCAGAGCATGCTTGATCCTGTTTAGGACAACGCTCAAAGATTATGAGTTTCATACCGAAGTTATTCCAAAACTATGATGACTATGAAACCTTAGTTGGGGTGAGCCAAGAAAGAGTTGAGGTAAGATAGGTATCATGCTTGTGACTGTGGGAGTTCTAAGGTGAACCGGCTTAGCCAAGATACATTTTCCAAGGGCAAAAACCTAAAACAGAAAGGTTGGTCGATCTAGTATTTAGGAGTAATAGACGGGTTGGAAGGGATGGACGCAATGCAAGACTTGTTTATGAATGACCTGAACAAGGGAAGTAACATGGACCAGAGAGTGGCTTAGGTTGAAATAAACGTGCAGCATTCTACTGAAGTTAAGTGTTATCCCTTGATGGCCGTTCATAATAAGTAAAGCATATGCAATGTTATATCTTACTCAAAGGAGACACTACATGACCAGTACACGAGTGGACTTGTGATCAGATGGATCAGCTAGGACTCGGTATAAGTTAAGGTAGGTTTCCTTAGATCTAGTTGGATGGAATGAATCAATTCCAATCTGAATCCGTCCAAAGAAAGAATGAGGAAACTCAGGGTGTTCGTTCCAATCATTGGAAGAACATGATGTTAAGTATCTTAGTATGCTGGGGATTGAGGTATATTATAATTGCTATTGTGAATGGTGTGAGCATTTGCAATAGTAAGACGCTTAGGAGAATGGTATGGGACGTTTTCCAAATGTGTGATCAAACCGAAATCCTACTCATCTAGGTACCCACTGGAAGTGGAACGGGTGGATTTGTTGGAGTCTAACTTGGCTGAAGAAGCAAAGCTTAAGGCTAAGCCACAGTCAGGCCCATCGGGCAAGACTAATGATAAAAAGAGAAAATGGGACCGGGTGGACGGAGGCAAGACCTCTGGTGGCCGACCTGCGTGTTCCAAATGTGGACGGAACCATCCTGGTGAGTGCTGGAAGGCCAAGGGGGCTTGTGTTCATTGTGGCAGCATGGACCATGGGGTTCAGAACTGTCCTCGACCGAACCCATCTGGTAGAAGCGGCCAGATGACTTGTTTCCATTGTGGCCAGCAAGGACATTCCCAATCGGAGTGTCCCAAGCTGCAAGGAAGTCAGGGGAAGGGCCGTGGAGACACAGGCAAGGCGTCCCAAGGCAAACCAACCACAACACCGAGGGTGTATAAACTGTCACGAGACGACGGAGCTTCCGGATCTTTTGATTCGATCTCTGGCAATCTCTAAATTTATCTTTTTACATTCAAGTAGTAATGCTTGGTCTGGAACCTAGAATGTGGTCTAGGGGATTCTGATGGGGGTCTCTGATAGGAACCCTCATGATTGGTGGTGTAAAAACCCACGTACTTTCCGACGCAGGGGCTACGCATAGGTTTTGTGAGTCCGGGACTGGTCGGAAAGGATCTGTTCTGTCTGTACGCTGGTGATAATTTTGGGATAGTGAGGGCAGTCGGTGGGCAAGCCAGGAACTCACTAGATCTCATGTCGAATATCCCAGTGCAGATCCAGGGAAAGGTCTTCCCTGTGAATCTGGTCTGTGTCCACCTAAAGAATCACGAGATGATCCTAGGTATGGACTGGTTGGGAATGTATCGAGCCACTCTCGATTGCCATAAAGGTTGTGTGCAATTGGAGACTCGGCTTCATCCGATCCAGTACCAATGTCTGTGTCTGGCTCAAGAGAAAGTAGTGGTTTCAGCAGTTCGAGCGATTCGGATGCTGGAACAGGGTTGTCAGTCCTTTTTGGCTACAATTACAACTACAGAGCCTGACAGTTATGTCTGTCTGAAAGACCTTTCTGAGGATTCGTTGGTGTCTGAGTTCCCAAGTGTGTTCTGTTCGCTACAGGGTGTCCCCCCTGATAGGTCGGATCCATTTATGATTGAACTGGAACCAGGGACAGCTCCGCTGTCCTAGAATCCGTTTCTGTCGGCTCCGGCCGAGATGGCAGGGCCGAAATTGACCATGTCCGAGAGAGGACCATGGTCGCAGTACAACCAAGTCGGAGTTTGACCTACGGTTGAGAATGATCAAGTCCAGTAATGGACGAGGATCAGGCCACAACCTATTCGGAGATGGACCTATGGTAGGGGTGAAACGGTCGAGTCCCTGAGTGGACCAGGACCAGAGTACGATCGAGTCCAAGGAAGGACCAGGATCGAATTATGACAAAGTCCAGTGAAGGATAGAAGTCAAGTCTGAGGTGCTTTTAGTCTGGAGGGACTAAGATCGCAATGTGGCCAAGCCTGAAAAGGTTGTGGCCGGTTAAGGGGATGATCCAGTACGTTGTGGCTGAGGTCACGAACCTTATTGTCCGTGAAGGACAAAGAACCATAACAATCTGTTAGGACTCGTTGTAGGACGAGCAGCCTAAAGATTGGAACAAGTTCGTGAGGACTTGACTGGTACATCGAGTGGTGTGGGGATTGGCCAAATCTACTAAGGCTCGAGTATGCAGCATGTTCCTAGGGACTGATTACGATCTAGTCTTGGACTATGATCAGAGAAAGAATAAAATCTGAAGAAGATGCTATTGAAAGGAAAGACATAGACTTGTTGGTTACTAGGACCGCAACCTGGAGAGTTCGGCCAGTGACACAAGGAATGTCTTTGGATGGAATTACAAGTATCACTTGAATGGATGCTTGATGGGCCCTCGACCATGGTCGAAGTAGACAAGTAAGGGTGCCATAAGCGAAACCAGAAAAGTCCCCTTGAAAGGATTTTTGTGGTTAAATCCTTATCAAGTGGGGGAGACTTGAACAACGATGGTCAAAGGAATTTGATCATCGAAGTGGTCATTTGGTGGTTCTGAATCAAGCTTGTTCTATTCTCTGATCAACACTAGAATATGTTCGGTTGGAATATTTTGTCTTGGGACAAGGTATAATCATCACCGGATTCGAGGACGAATCCATTACAAGTGGGGGAGACTTGTCACGCCCCCAATCCTGGAAAGGATTGTCGGGACGGCCGTGGTTCGAGGAAACGTACCAGCCAGTCTTAGGACATCAAGGCAAGCATTCCATGGTCGAGAAACAAGGTTAAGAACATAAGGAAACTTAGACTTAACCTTATATAAGCTAAGAGACAGCTAGGACAAGTAAGACGGTAACTGGACGAAGTAGACGAGTAGCTCGACCAGCTCAATGAAGCTAGGTTTAGTTCACTCCAGCTCAGTCCCTACTAAGTCAGCTCCACTAGCTGGACTACAAGCTCACTCAGCTGAGGCAGCTGAGAGTCAGCTCACCTCAGCTAGACGGACTGTTCGGGTTTTAGGCCGATGGTCCGGGTCCGGGTCAGTGGCGGGCTGTGAGGTCTTGGGCTGTTGGGTCTTTGGACAAGGCCGTGGGCTAAGTACAGGAGGCTTGGGGCGTGGGTTGGGCTTATGACCGACCCCAAACCCAATCAGAAAGGGCGATGGGATGCAACTGGCCGAGAGGGCACAACCCTTGGCCGATGGTGCCCGTTCGCTAGCAAGTCGTGCCTGTTCGTGGGGCAAGACTTACCCCCTCGTTTTCTATAAATATGGGGCCTCTCCTGTTGATTTCATTATCCAATTCCAGAGTAAAATACTCAGAGAAAAACGTAGAGAGAAAGAGGGAGTTCCGGCCAAAAGAAAGGCCGATTGTGGTGGTGTTGTGTTCCGGCGACTCTGATCGTTTGAGAACTAACCCCGGTCAAGAATGGGAGATCAAGACAAGGAGAAGAGCATGGAGAACCCAGACGTGGTTCACAAGGTATGTGATGGGACGTGGCTCCTCAGACCGAACAGACGGTCCATGCGACCGCACCGCGGCTCTGCTCGGTTCCTAAGTCCCATCCGGCTCTCCTTATCTGTTTCAATTCGTTTCTCTTCTCTTCTCTCTGGTTAAACACGAAAGGTTGTGTTGGTTGAGCCCAAGGGACATGTCCCTAGGTTTTGGCCGAACATAATCAAACCGCTAGCCTAGACACGGGTCGGTTAGTCGGTTGATCCGATCGCACCAAGACTGGGCGGTTAGGACGAACGGTTGGGAATGACCCAAAGGGCACGAGTTGTCAAGAGTCATGAGTGTCCAAAGGTTGTGAGTTGCCAAAGGGTGTCAGTGACCAAAAGGTACGAGATACCAAAGGTTACGAACATCAAAAGGTACGAGGACCAAGAGGCATGATTGGCCAAAGGGTGCATGTTCCAAACGGTGTCTTTCGGGACAGGTTAGGACCGATCCTTATGGATCAGCCTATGGCTTGTCTAGTTAGGACAAGGTCACGGTTTGTCTAAGCCAAGGTAGAGTCGCAAGGTCTGACCGGTTGCTAAGCCTTCCGGATTAGGCTTGAGGCTTACTCGGCCGATTGGATCCAGGCCTAAGGCCGGATCAGGTAAGGGAGTCCGTTGGGCCATTGAGCCGGACTTCATTGGCCGGTCGCACCTAGATTCTATCCGGTTAGACGGATTGGTCTTTGGGGACAATCCGGATCTGTTCGTGTGTTCTATTTATCTATTCTGGACTATCTATCTGATTCTAAGACATGGGGTGGTTGGTTGAATGACTTAGGATACGATAGGTAGGTTCATACGTTTTATGATTATGTTGACTGAGGTTTATCTAAGTTCTAGGAACCAAGCCAAGCATTGTAGAATCAATCCGTTCTATTTTCGGTTATGATTAATGCTTATCTGGTTGTGGTTTCAGGAACTAAGGATGGTTCTGGTCAAGCCAAGGAGCCGTGAAGGCTCGGTCAGTGAGAGGCTGTGTAACGTGTGGTTAGATGATGCTAGGGATGAACTAGTGATTGTCTATGAGACTGTTAAGAAGTTGTGTATTGAATCTCATGTTTCCAAGTAATACAAAGTTTATACATTGTTATTCCGCTGTGCAATCTGTTCCTTTGTTTATGAACCTCATATTCAAATATGACTTAGTAACTAAAAGACTTAAAATGGATCAAACAAGCAAAGAAATAAATAAGTAAGCCTGCGGACTCCATCAGGTCGAGAGGCCAGGGTTCGGGTCTTACAGCCGTGGCCGTCACTGGCTGTCCGTCAGCACACACAGGACATCCGTTTGTGTCCGTCAGCACACACAGAACGTCCGTGTGTGATCGTGTATGTCTGTGTGTGTCTGTCAGCCTACACAGGACGTCCATGGCTGTCCTTCAGTACACATATCAGCATGCTGGTCCTTGGACTCAGCACGCTAGCCCATCCTGTGGACTGTTTGGGTGATTTTGGCCCACGTGGGCTGTCTGTGGGTGTCCGCCATAACACAGAGGACGTCTGTGGCTTTCCGTGGCTGTCCGTCAGCACACACAAGACATCTGTGGCTGTCCGTGTGTGTCCTTGTGTGTCCGTCAGCACACACATGACGTCCGTGGCTGTCCATCAGTACACATATCAGCACGCTGGTCCTTGGACTCACCACGCTGGCCCTTCCCGTGGAATGTTCGGGTGATTTTGGCCAACGTGGGCTGTCTATTCAGTACACACAGGACTTTCGTGGGTGTCCGTCAGCACACACAGGACGTCCGTGTGTGTCCGTCAGAACACACAGGACGTCTATGGCTGTCTGTGTGTGTCCGTGTGTTTCCGTCAGCACACACAGGACGTCCGTGGCTGTCCATCAGTACACATATCAGCACGTTGGTCCTTGGACTCAGCATGCTGACCCTTCCCGTGGATTGTTTGGGTGATATTGGCCATGTGGGCTGTCTGTTTAGTACACATAGGACGTCTGTGGGTGTCTGCCAGCACACACATGATGTATGAGGCTGTACAAGTGTGTCTGTGCGTGTCCATCTGTGTCCGTCAGCACACACAGGACGTTCGTGGCTCTCCATCAGTACACATATCAGCACGTTGGTCCTTGGACTCAGAACACTGGCCCTTCCCGTGGACTGTTTGGGTGATTTGGGCCCACGTAAGCAGTTTGTTCAGTACACACATGATGTCCGTGGGTGTCCGCCAGCACACACATGACGTCTGTGGCTGTCCGTCAGCACACACAGGACGTCCGTGGCTGTCTGTGTGTCCCCGTGTGTGTCTGTGTGTGTTCATCAGGACACACAAGACGTCAGTGGGTGTCCTTCAGCACACACAGGACGTCCATGTGTGTCCTTCAGCACACACAGGACATGTGTGGCTGTCCGTGTGTGTCCGTCTGTGTCCGTCAGCACACACATGATGTCCGTGGCTGTCCATCAGTACACATATCAGCACGTTGGTCCTTGGACTCAGCATGCTGGCCCTTCCTGTGGATTGTTTGGGTGATTTTGGTCCACAGGGGCTGTCTGTTCAGTACTCACAAGACGTCCGTGGGTGTCCGCCAGCACACACAGGACGTCCGTGGCTGTCCGTCAGCACACACAGGACGTCCGTGGATGTCCGTGTATGTGCGTGTGTGTCTGTGTGTGTCCGTGTGTGTCCGTGTGGGTCCGTCAGCACACACAGAACTTCTGTGTGTGTCCATCAGCACAAACAGGACGTCTGTGGCTGTCCGTTAGCCCACACAGTAAATTTGTGGCTGTCCACCAGTACACATATCAGCACGTTGGTCCTTGGACTCAGCACGATGACCCTCCCTGTGGACTGTTTGGGTGATTTTGGCCCACGTGGGCTGTCTGTTCAGTACACACAGGAAGTTCGTCGGTGTCCGCAGCACACACTGGACGTCCGTGGCTGTCTGTCAGCACACACAGGACGTCCGTGGCTGTCTGTGGCTGTCCGTGTGTGTCCGTTAGCACACACAGGACGTCTGTGGCTGTTGATCAGTACACATATCAGCACCCTGGTCGTGGACTAAGCTCGCTGGCCCTTCCCGTGGACTGTTTGGGTGATTTTGGCCCACGTAGGCTGTCTGTTCAGTACACACAGGACATCCGGGGGTGTCCGTCAGCACACACATGACATCTGTACCTATCTTTGGCTGTCCGTTAGCACACACAGGACGTCCGTGTGTGTCTGTCAGCACACACAGGACGTCCATGTGTGTCTGTCAGCACACACAGGACGTCCGTGTGTGTCCGTCAGCACACACAGGACGTCCGTGTGTGTCCGTCAGCACACACAGGACGTCCGTGTGTGTCCGTCAGCACACACAGGACGTCCGTGTGTGTCTGTGTGTGTCCGTCAACACACACAGGACGTCCGTGGCTGTCCGTCAGTACACATATCAGCACGCTGGTCCTTGGACTCAACACCCTAGCCCTTCCCGTGGACTGTTTGGGTGGTTTTGGCCCACGTGGGCTGTCTGTTCAGTACACACAAGACGTCTGTGGGTGTCCGTCAGCACACACAGGACGCCTGTGTGTGTCCGTCAGCACACACACAGGACGTTCGTGGCTGTGCGTGTGTGTCTGTCAGCACAGACATGACGTCCATGGCCCTTGGACTCAGCATGCTGACCCTTCCCGTGGCCTGTTCGGGTGCTTTTGGCCCTCGTGGGCTGTCTGTTCAGTACACACAGGACGTCCGTGGGTGTCCACCAGCACACACAGGACGTCAGTGGCTGTCCGTGTGTTCGTGTGTGTTCGTTTGTTTCCGTCAGCACACACTGGACGTCTGTGGCTGTCCGTGTGTTCGTGTGTGTCCGTCTGTGTCCGTCAGCACACACAGGACATCCGTGGCTGTCCCTCAGTACACATATCAGCACATTGGTCCTTGGACTCAGCACGCTGACCCTATCCTGTGGACTGTTCGGGTGATTTTGGCCCACGTGGGCTGTCTGGTCAGTACACACAGGACGTCCGTGGGTGTCCGTCAGCACACATAGGACGTCCGTCTGTGTCCGTCAGCACACAAGATGTCCTGGGCTGTTCATGTGTGTCCATCAGCACACACCGGACGTCCGTGGCTGTCCATCAATACACATATCAGCACGCTGGTCCTTGGACTCAGCACGTTGACCCTTCCCGTGGACTGTTCGGGTGATTTTGGGCCCCGTGGGCTGTCTGGTCAGTACACACAGGACATCCGTGGGTGTCCACCAGCACACACAGGACATCTGTGGCTGTCCGTGTGTGTCCGTGTGTGTCCGTCTGTGGCCGTCAGCACACATATGACGTCCGTGGCTGTCCATCAGTACACATATCAGCACGTTGGTCCTCGGACTCAGCACACTGGCCCTTCTCGTGGACTGTTTGGGTGATTTTGGCCCACGTGGGCTGTCATTTCAGTACACACAGGACGTCTGTGGGTGTCCGCTAGCACAAACAGGACGTCTGTGGCTGTCCGTGGCTGTCCGTTAGCACACACATGATGTATGTGGCTGTCCGTGTGTGTCCGCGTGTGTCTGTGGGTGTCCGCCAGCACACACAGGACGTTCGTGGCTGTCCGTCAGCACACACAGGACGTCCGTGTGTCTCCGTCAGCAGACACATGACGTCTGTGTGTCTCTGTCAACACACACAGGATGTCCGTGTGTGTCCGTCAGCACACACAGGAAGTCCGTGGCTATCCATCAGTACACATATCAGCACGCTGGTCCTTGGACTCAGCACGCTGGCCCTTCCTGTGGACTGTTTGGTTGATTTTGGCCCACTTGGGCTGTCTGTTCAGTACACACAGGACGTCTGTGGGTGTTCGTCAGCACACACAGGACGTCTGTGGCTATCCGTGTGTGTCCGTCAGCACACATAGGACGTTCGTGGCTGTACGTGTATGTCCGTGTGTGTCCGTGTGTGTCCGTCAGCACACACATGACATCCGTGGCTGTCCATCAGTACACATATCACCACGTTGGTCCTTGGAATCCGCACGCTGACCCTTCTTGTGGACTGTTTGGGTGATTTTGGCCCTCGTGGGCTGTCTGTTCAGTACACACAGGACGTCTGTGGGTGTCCGCCAGCACACACAGGACGTCCGTGGCTTTCCGTGTGTGTCCGTCTGTGTCCGTCAACACACACAGGACGTCCGTGGCTGTCCTTCAGTACACATATCAGCACGTTGGTCGTTGGACTCTGCTAGCTGGCCCTTCCCGTGGACTGTTTGGGTGATTTTGTCCCAAGTGGGCTGTCTGTTCAGTACACACAGGACGTCCATGGGTGTCCACCAGCACACAGAGGACGTCAGTGGCTGTCCGTGTGTTCGTGTGTGTTCGTCTGTGTCTGTCAGCACACACAGGACGTCTTCGGCTGTCCGTGTGTTCGTGTGTGTCCGTCTGTGTCCGTCAGCACACACAGGACATCCGTGGCTGTCCCTCAGTACACATATCAGCACATTGGTCCTTGGACTCAGCACGCTGACCCTATCCCGTGGACTGTTCGGGTGATTTTGGCCCACGTGGGCTGTCTGGTCAGTACACACAGGACGTCCGTCGGTGTCCGTCAGCACACATAGGACGTCCGTGTGTGTCCGTCAGCACACAAGATGTCCCGGGCTGTTCGTGTGTGTCCATCAGCACACACCGGACGTCCGTGGCTGTCCATCAATACACATATCAGCACGTTGGTCCTTGGACTCAGCACGCTGACCCTTCCTGTGGAATGTTCGGGTGATTTTGGCCCCCGTGGGCTCTCTGGTCAGTACACACAGGACGTCCGTGGGTGTCCACCAGTACACACAGGACATCTGTGGCTGTCCGTTGTGTCCGTCTGTGGCCGTCAGCACACACATGACGTCCGTGGCTGTCCATCAGTACACATATCAGCACGTTGGTCCTCGGACTCAGCACGCTGGCCCTTCCCGTGGACTGTTTGGGTGATTTTGGCCCATGTGGGCTGTCTTTTCAGTACACACAGGACGTCTGTGGGTGTCCGCTAGCACAAACAGGATGTCCATGGCTGTCCATGGCTGTCCGTTAGCACACACATGATGTATGTGGCTGTCCGTATGTGTATGTGGGTGTCCGCCAGCACACACAGGACGTTCGTGGCTGTCCGTGGCTGTCCGTCAGCACACACAGGATGTCTGTGTGTCTCCGTCAGCACACACATGACGTCTGTGTGTGTCTGCCAGCACACACAGGACGTCCGCGTGTGTCCGTCAGCACACACAGGAAGTCCGTGGCTATCCATCAGTACACATACCAGCACGGTGGTCCTTGGACTCCGCACGCTGGCCCTTCCTGTGTGTACTGGTGGACACCCACGGACACAACGGACAGCCATGGACAGCCATGGACGTCCTGTTTGTGCTAGCGGACACCCACAGACGTCCTGTGTACTGAAAAGACAGCCCACGTGGGCCAAAATCACCCAAACAGTCCACGGGAAGGGCCAGCGTGCTGAGTCCGAGGACCAACGTGCTGATATGTGTACTGATGGACAGCCACGGACGTCATGTGTGTACAGCCACAGATGTCCTGTGTGTACTGGTGGACACCCACGGACACAACGGACAGCCACAACGGAAGGGCCAGCGTGCTGAGTCCAAGGACCAGCGTGCTGATATGTGTACTGATGGATAGCCACGGACTTCCTGTGTGTGCTGATGGACACACACGGACGTCCTGTGTGTGCTGACAGACACACACAGACGTCATGTGTGTGCTGACGGAGACACACGGACATCCTGTGTGTGCTGACGGACAGCCACGGACAGCCATGAACGTCCTGTGTGTGCTGGCGGACACCCACAGACACACACGGACAGCCACATACATCATGTGTGTGCTAACGGACAGCCATGGACAGCCATGGACGTCCTGTTTGTGCTAGCGGACACCCACAGACGTCCTGTGTACTGAAAAGACAGCCCACGTGGGCCAAAATCACCCAAACAGTCCACGGGAAGGGCCAGCGTGCTGAGTCCGAGGACCAACGTGCTGATATGTGTACTGATGGACAGCAACGGACGTCATGTGTGTACAGCCACAGATGTCCTGTGTGTACTGGTGGACACCCACGGACACAACGTGGGTGTCCACCAGTACACGCTGGCCCTTCCTGTGTTTTTGTGGCTGTCCGTTGTGTCCGTGGGTGTCCACCAGTACACACAGGACATCTGTGGCTGTACACACATGACGTCCGTGGCTGTCCATCAGTACACATATCAGCACGTTGGTCCTCGGACTCAGCACGCTGGCCCTTCCCGTGGACTGTTTGGGTGATTTTGGCCCACGTGGGCTGTCTTTTCAGTACACAGGACGTCTGTGGGTGTCCGCTAGCACAAACAGGACGTCCATGGCTGTCCATGGCTGTCCGTTAGCACACACATGATGTATGTGGCTGTCCGTGTGTGTCTGTGGGTGTCCGCCAGCACACACAGGACGTTCATGGCTGTCTGTGGCTGTCCGTCAGCACACACAGGATGTCCGTGTGTCTCCGTCAGCACACACATGACGTCTGTGTGTGTCTGTCAGCACACACAGGACGTCCGTGTGTGTCCATCAGCACACACAGGAAGTCCGTGGCTATCCATCAGTACACATATCAGCACGCTGGTCCTTGGACTCAGCACGCTGGCCCTTCCTGTGGACTGTTTGGTTTATTTTGGCCCACTTGGGCTGTGTGTTCAGTACACACAGGACGTCTGTGGGTGTTCGTCAGCACACACAGGACGTCCGTGGCTATCCGTGTGTGTCCGTCAGCACACATTGGAAGTCCGTGGCTATACATCAGTACACATATCAGCACGCTGGTCCTTGGACTCAGCACGCTGGCCCTTCCTGTGGACTGTTTGGTTGATTTTGGCCCACTTGGGCTGTCTGTTCAGTACACACAGGACGTCTGTGGGTGTTCGTCAGCACACACAGGACGTCCGTGGCTATCTGTGTGTGTCTGTCAGCACACATAGGACGTTCGTGGCTGTACGTGTATGTCCGTGTGTGTCCGTGTGTGTCCGTCAGCACACACATGACATCCGTGGCTGTCCATCAGTACACATATCACCACGTTGGTCCTTGGACTCCGCACGCTGACCCTTCTTGTGGACTGTTTGGGTGATTTTGGCCCTCGTGGGCTGTCTGTTCAGTACACACAGGACGTCTGTGGGTGTCCGCCAGCACACACAGGACGTCCGTGGCTTTCCGTGTGTGTCCGTCTGTGTCCGTCTGTGTCCGTCAGCACACACAGGACGTCCGTGGCTGTCCTTCAGTACACATATCAGCACGTTGGTCGTTGGACTCTGCTAGCTGGCCCTTCCCGTGGACTGTTTGGGTGATTTTGTCCCAAGTGGGCTGTCTGTTCAGTACACACAGGACGTCCATGGGTGTCCACCAGCACACACAGGACGTCAGTGGCTGTCCGTGTGTTCGTGTGTGTTCGTCTGTGTCCGTCAGTACACACAGGACGTATGTGGTTGTCCGTGTGTTCGTGTGTGTCCGTCTGTGTCCGTCAGCACACACAGGACATCCGTGGCTGTCCCTCAGTACACATATCAGCACATTGGTCCTTGGACTAAGCACGCTGACCCTATCCCGTGGACTGTTCGGGTGATTTTGGCCCACGCGGGCTGTCTGGTCAGTACACACAGGACGTCCGTCGGTGTCCGTCAGCACACATAGGACGTCCGTCTGTGTCCGTCAGCACACAAGATGTCCCGGGCTGTTTGTGTGTGTCCATCAGCACACACCGGACGTCCGTGGCTGTACATCATTACACATATCAGCACGTTGGTCCTTGGACTCAGCATGCTGACCCTTCCCGTGGAATGTTCGGGTGATTTTGGCCCCCGTGGGCTGTCTGGTCAGTACACACAGGACGTCCGTGGGTGTCCACCAGTACACACAGGACATCTGTGGCTGTCTGTTGTGTCCGTGTGTGTCCGTCTGTGGCCGTCAGCACACACATGACGTCCGTGGCTGTCCATCAGTACACATATCAGCACGTTGGTCCTCGGACTCAGCACGCTGGCCCTTCCCGTGGACTGTTTGGGTGATTTTGGCCCACGTGGGCTGTCTTTTCAGTACACACAGGACGTCTGTGGGTGTCCGCTAGCACAAACAGGACGTCCATGGCTGTCCATGGCTGTCCGTTAGCACACACATGATTTATGTGGCTGTCCGTGTGTGTCTGTGGGTGTCCGCCCGCACACACAGGACGTTCGTGGCTGTCCGTGGCTGTCCGTCAGCACACACATGACGTCTGTGTGTGTCTGTCAGCACACACAGGACGTCCGTGTGTGTCCGTCAGCACACACAGGAAGTCCGTGGCTATCCATCAGTACACATATCAGCACGCTGGTCCTTGGACTCAGCACGCTGGCCCTTCCTGTGGACTGTTTGGTTGATTTTGGCCCACTTGGGCTGTGTGTTCAGTACACACAGGACGTCTGTGGGTGTTCGTCAGCACACACAGGACGTCCGCGGCTATCCGTGTGTGTCCGTCAGCACACATTGGACGTTCGTGGCTGTACGTGTATGTCCGTGTGTGTCCGTGTGTGTCCGTCAGCACACACATGACATCTATGGCTGTCCGTCAGTACACATATCACCACGTTGGTCCTTGGACTCCGCACGCTGACCCTTCTTGTCGACTGTTCGGGTGATTTTGGCCTTCGTGGGCTGTCTGTTCAGTACACACAGGACGTCTGTGGGTGTCCGCCAGCACACACAGGACGTCTGTGGCTGTCCGTGTGTGTCCGTCTGTGTCCGTCAGCACACACAGGACGTCCGTGGCTGTCCTTCAGTACACATATCAGCACGTTGGTCGTTGGACTGTGCATGCTGGCCCTTCCCGTGGACTGTTTGGGTGATTTTGTCCCAAGTGGGCTGTCTGTTCAGTACACACAGGACGTCCATGGGCGTCCGCCAGCACACACAGGACGTCCGGGGCTTTTTGTAGCTGTCCGTCAGCACACACAGGACATCCGTTTGTGTCCGTGCGTGTCTGTCAGCACACACAGGACGTTCGCGGGTGTCGGTCAGCACACACAGAACGTCCGTGTGTGTCCGTAAGCATACAAAGGACGTCTGTGGCTGTCCGTGTGTGTCCGTCAGCACACACAGGACGTCTGTGGCTGTACATCAGTACACATATCAGCATGTTGGTCCTTGAACTCTGCACGCTGGCCCTTCCCGTGGACTGTTTGGGTGATTTTGGCCCACGTCGGCTATCTGTTCAGTACACACAGGACGTCTGTGGGTGTCCGCCATCACACACAGGACGTCCGTGGCGGTCCGTGTGTGTCCGTCAGCACACACAAGACGTCCGTGGCAGTCCATCAGTACACATATCAGCACGCTGGTCCTTGGACTCAGCACGCTGGCCCTTCCCGTGGACTGTTTGGGTGATTTTGGCCCACGTGCGCTGTCTGTTCAGTACAGACAGGACGTTTGTGGGTGTCCGTCAGCAGACAAAGGACGTCCGTGTGTGTCCGTCAGCACACACAGGACGTTAGTGGCTGTGCGTGTGTGTCCGTGTGTGTCCATCAGCACACACATGACGTCTGTGGCTGTCCATCAGTACACATATCAGCACGTTGGTCCTTTGACTCCGCATGCTGACCCTTCCTGTTGACTGTTCGGGTGATTTTTGCCATCGTGGGCTGTCTGTTCAGTACACACAGGACGTCCGTGGGTGTCCGCCAGCACACACAGGACGTCCGGGGCTGTTTGTGGCTGTCTGTCAGCACACACAGGACATCCGTGTGTGTCCGTGTGTGTCTGTCATCACACACAGGACGTTCGTGGGTGTCGGTCAGCACACACAGGACGTTCGTGTGTGTCCGTAAGCATACATAGGACGTCTGTGGCTGTACGTGTGTGTCTGTCAGCACAGACAGGACGTCTGTGGCTGTCCATCAGTACACATATCAGCACGTTGGTCCTTGGACTCAGCACGCTGGCCCTTCCCGTGGACTGTTTGGGTGATTTTGGCCCACGTGGGCTGTCTGTTCAGTACACACAGAAATTTGTGGGTGTCCGTCAGCACACACAGGACGTCCGTGTGTGTCCATCAGCACACACAGGAGATTCAAGGCTGTGCGTGTGTGTCCGTGTGTGTCTGTCAGCACACACATGACGTCTGTGGCTGTCCAATGCCTAGGACTTTATCCCTGGACCGGACATGGGCTTGGTCCAGTGTTCCCTGTCTGAATCAATCCAATAACATCACAACACACTATAGAACAGGCGATCCAGAAGAAGTAAAGAGAATGGATGCATCTGCCAAGAGAACCGGCCGCAAGGCCGCACGGATCATCCGCAGGCCCGGGGCCGTTCCTTGCAGTCTACACCACTAACCTTAGACGTTCTCTCCTCTGCAGGCAAGTCCTTCTCCTTCTCCTTCTCCTTGTCTTTTTGTCTGGTATCCATCTTCACGGCCTGGCCTTCCCACGCTCAGAACACGCCGGCAAGCCAACACCACCACACACGGTTCTCTTCTCTAACCGCCGGTCTCTCTCTTTCTTTCTTTCTGTTATGAGTTTGGCAGAGCTTTGCCTAAGAAATTTCGTGCCATTTTCTGTGCCAGGGACTCTCTATTTATAGAGAAAGCCAGCCCCAACTTCCCTGGAGAAATTGACCAAGCAGTTAAAGAGAAAGGGCACAAACTGCCCCTTTGCACCTTTTCGGGAGGAACCGCCCACCTGCCACATCTACGGAGCTTATTAGCTCATCGGTCCTCCATTGACTCGAATTGCTCTTGCTTGACAGCTGGAACACGATCACTCAATGATCTTACTTAAGGTCCTTATCTTGATCCCTGCATCAAACAACTCCCCTAGGTACTTAGTCATTCAACCAACCATCCCCACAGACATAAGTAACCTTTGAGAAGTCTTTGAAACGATAAGGGTTTGCATCTGGCCTTTCTCGGCTCATGCACACTCAAACATCCCCTTGCCATATAGGCAATAGTACCCAATCCATATTCTGGACTGACAAATCTCATTAGATCCTAAGTCAATCAACCAACCATCCTCACATGACTTGGAACTGATGAGTCATCATCTGGCCAGACCGGCTTTGGGACTTAACCCAAACAACATATATGATTTGTTCATACCAAACGATGCATTCCTTAATCAGATTAGTTCCGACACCTTGAACCATCATTCAGAGGTCAGGTCATCCATACTCAACCATGATCAGATCTTACACGGCCTTCCTTGAACAATCACACTTAGGCTCAGTATCTATGGTCTACGACACATAGTACTAGCCATACACTTCGTCATGACTCTTAGCCAATCTCGAAGCTATCAACACCAAGGTTGATATCTAGAAGCATCACATCAATACTCTTACTCCAGCAACGTGACTATCCATACTAGTGCTCGGCCATTGAAACATCGTCATGAAACATGATCCGACCACCAGACTTGATAAGCCATCTTCTACTTAGCAGGTACTGATATAACCAGCCTTCCATTGCCATCATGTGGGTCTACGCCTTACATAATGCATATGGCGCCTATCCTACTCACCAACCCAAGGTTTATTGTAAGATATCCCACTTAGCCTTTGCGGCTAAAGCCATCCAACCATAGCCGGATCGTCCATAGTCCCGACTAACCGTCTGGTTAAGATCTAGGTGCGATCGACCAGTTATAAGTCTGGCCCAAAGGCTCACGGACCTTCTTACCTGATCCGACCCAAAGCCTGGATCCACACCAGAGAGTAAGGCCCAAGACCAAACCGGATTGCCTTGCAACCAATCAGACCTTGCGACACAACACTCCGGTTAAACTAACCGTCCGTCCGTTCGACTATGCAGCCGCGGACTGTCCACTTGGTTCGGCCTAAGCCTTGAACCAATGGCACCGTTTGGAACTCACACCCTTTGGGAACTAGTACCCTTTGGACACTCGGGCCTCTTGGCAACTCATGACCCTTGGCATCTCTCACCCATTCAGATGCTCCAACCGTTCGACCTAACCGTCCGTATGGACTGTCTGGTCCGTGCGTGTGTCCGGCCTATGGTCAAAGGACGACGCCTTAACCTACACAAGTCATGAACCATTGTGACTGTTCAGGGAAGGGTTGCAACCGTTCAGAACAGAACAGAACAGAACCGCCCCTATCCAATCGGATCACCTGAGGCCGGTTTAGACCATGTGCGCGCCTAACTCGACGGTTATGGACCGCGACTTCATTACTCAACCAGAACCACGGTTATAACCAATCCCAACACATCAACAAGGCCACGCTAATGTACAGAAGGAGTAGAAGAAGAATTGGATGAAAAGAATAAGAAGAATAGGACACAATCCAAACGCCCATGGCTAGACCGGTTCAGACTGTCCGATTGTTTTAGCCGATGAGTTGGTGGTTACCTCACTGACCCTATCAGACTGAACCATGGCTTTCGAGTCCTTCTCCAGACCCTTCTCTACGCCTTGGGTATTCATAACACACGGCCTCCTCTCTCCTAAACCGTTCTCCTTGCCAGAGATACAAAACCACCACGACCGGCCCTTTTCCGGCCGATCTCTTGGCCAGAACTCTCTCTCTCTCTCTCTCTCTACGTTTTTCCATGAGTATTTTACTCTGGAATTGGATAATGAAATCGACCAGAGAGCCCCCATATTTATAGAAAACGAGGGGTAAGTCTTGCCCCACGAACAGGCACGACTTGCTAGCGAATGGGCACCATCGGCCAAGGGTTGTCCCCTTTCGGCCACTTGCATCCCTTCGCCCTTTCTGATTGGGTTTGGGGTCGGTCATAAGCCCAACCCACGACCCAAGCCTCCTGGACTTAGCCCACGGCCTTGCCCAAAGACCCAACAGCCCATGGTCTCATGGCCGGACCTCACAGCCCGCCACTGACCCGGACCCGGACCATCGGCCTAAAGCCCGAACAGTCCGTCTAGCTGAGGTGAGCTGACTCTCAGCTGCCTCAGCTAGGTGAGCTAGTAGTCCAGCTAGTGGAGCTGACTTAGTAGGGACTGAGCTGGAGTGAACTAAAACTAGCTTCATTGAGCTGGCCGAGCTACTCGTCCACTTCGTCCAATTACCGTCTTACTCGTCCTAGCTGTCTCTTAACTTATATAAGGTTAAGTATAAGTTTCCTTATGTCCTTAACCTTCTTTCTCGACCATGGAATGCTTGCCTTGATGTCCTAAGACTGGCTTGTACGTTTCCTCGAACCATGGCCGTCCCGACAATCCTTTCCAGGATTGGGGGCGTGACAAGTCTCCCCCACTTGTAATGGATTCGTCCTCGAATCCGGTGATGATTATACCTTGTCCCAAGACAAAATATTCCAAACAAACTTATTCTAGTCTTGATCAGAGAATAGAACAAGCATGATTAAAACCACCGAATCACCACTTCGTTGATCAATTTTCCTTTGACCATCGTTGTACAAGTCTCCCCCACTTGATAAGGATTTAACCACAAAAATCCTATCAAGTGGTCCTTTCTGGTTTCGCTGATGGCACCCTTACTTGTCTACTTTGACCACAGTCGAGGGTCCATCAAGCACCCATTCAAGTGATACTTGAAAATCCATCCAAAGACATTCCTTGTGTCACTGGCCGAAATCTCCAGGTTGCGGTCCTAGTATTCAACAAGTCTATGTCTTTCCTTTGAATAGCATCTTCTTCAGATTTTATTCTTTCTCTGATCATAGTCCAAGACTAGATCATAATCAGTCCCTAGGAACATGCTGCATACTCGAGCCTTAGTAGATTTGGCCAATCCCCACACCACTCGATGTACCAGTCAAGTCCTCACGAACTTGTTCTAATCTTTAGGCTGCTCGTCCTACAACGAGTCCTAACAGATTATTATGGTTCTTTTGTCCTTCATGGACAATAAGGCTCATGACCTCAGCCACAACGTACTGGATCATCCCCTTAACCGGCCACAACCTTTTCAGGCTTGGCCACATTGCGATCTTAGTCCCTACAGACTAAAAACGCCTCAGACTTGACTTCTATCCTTCACTGGACTTTGTCATAATTCGATCCTGGTCCTTCCTTGGACTCGATCGTACTCTGGTCCTGGTCCACTCAGGGACTCGACCGTTTCACCCCGACCATAGGTCCATCTCCGAATAGGTCGTGGGCTGATCCTCGTCCTTTTTTTTTTGGACTTGATCATTTTCAACCTTAGGTCAAACTCTGACTTGGTTGTACTGCGACCATGGTCCTCTCTCGGACGTGGTCAACTTCGGCTCTGCCATCTCAGCCGGAGCCGACAGAAACTGACTCTAGGACAGTGGTGCTGTCCCTGGTTCCAGTTCAATCATAAATGGATCCGACCTACCAGAGGGGACACTCTGTAGCGAACGGAACACATCTGGGAACTCGGACACCAACGGGTCCTCAAACAGATCTTTTAGATCACCAGAATTTGCCGCGCTCCATAGTGGTAATTGTGGTCAAAAAAATACTTCACAATCCCGTCTAAGCATCCGATCCACACGGAATGCTGACACCACTACTTTCCTTAAAGCCGGACTCAGACAATGGATCTCGATACCAACGAGATCCCAGACAGATCAACAGAATTGCCGTGCTCCGTAGTGGTAGTTGTGGTCAAAAATACTTCACAACCCTGTCTAAGCATCCAATTCACTTGGACTGCTGACACCCCTACTTTCCTTAGAGTCGGACTCAGACTCAGACTTTGGTACTGGATCGGGTGAGCTCCAGTCTCCAATTGCACACGAACTTTGTGGCAATCGAGAGTGGCCCGATACTTTCCCAACCAGATTCATGCCTAGGATCATCTCGTGATTCTGTAGGCGCGTGGATATTTTTCTTGATCAGATCTACAGGCAGATTTCTCTCCTGGATCCACACCGGGATATTTTTCATGAGCCCTAGTGAATGCATAATTTGCCCACCGGCTGCCCTCACTAGTCTCGAATAATCCCCAGAACTCAGACAGAACAGACTCTTTCCGACCAGTCCCGGACTCACAAAACTATGTGTAGCCTCTGTGTCAAAAAGTACGTGTGTTTCCACACCACAAATCCACTTGTGGAAACTATCTCAGTGCATGACCACACCACAAAGAACGTCCCATAACATCCCTCATGGCATTGCCAATAACTTCAATACTTCCAGTTCCAGTGGATACCTATATGAGTACGATCTCGGTTTGACCACACACTTGGAAAACGTCCCATACCATTCTCCAAGGCGTCTTACTTTTGCGAATGCTCACACCATTCACAAGAGCAATTTTCATATACCTCAATCCCCATCATACTAAGGTAGTTAAGATCATGTTCTTCCATTGATTGGAACGAACATCATGAGTTTCCTCATTCTTTCCTTGGACAGATTCAGATTGGAATTTATTCATTCCATCCTACTAGATCTAAGGAAACCTACCTTGACTTATACCGAGTCCTAGCTGATCCATCTGATCACAAGTGCACTCGTGTACTGGTCATGTAGTGTCTCCTTTGAGTCAGATATAACATTGCATATGCTTTATTTATTATGAACGGCCATCAAGGGATAACACTTAACTTCAGTAGAATGCTGCACCTTTATTTCAACCTAAGCCACTCTCTGGTCCATGTTACTTCCCTTGTTTAGGTCATCCATAAACAAGTCTTGCATTGCTTCCATCCCTTCCAACCCGTCTATTACTTATAAATACTAGATCGACCAACCTTTCTATTTTTAGGTTCTTGGCTAAGCTGGTTCATCTTAGAATTCCCACATTTACAAGCATGATACCCTAGCTTACCTCAACTCTTTCTTGGCTCACCCCAACTAAGGTTTCATAGTCATCATAGTTTTGGAAATAACTTCGGTATGGAACACAACATCTTAGAGCGTTGTACTAAACAGGATCAAGCATGCTCTGATACCAACTTGTAAGACCCGATCCCAGCCGCCTAGTCCGCGGTCGATGCCTCACGTCGCTCGGTCCACTTCCTGGCCGAACCTCTTAATTTTCGCCCTTTATTTATAATATCGCCTAAAGGCGAGGGCTAACTTAGATCTTAGCTAAAGACTTCCCTAGTCATTAATAACCTAGATCCTTTCAACAGATACGCAGCGGATTATTCTGTAGTTAACCATTGGTCTAAAACCAATCTAACACTTGTCTGGTCGAATCACCTTAGCCTTGGTCAGTTTACTCAACTTCCAATTAGCTTAAAGGTCAATCCTAAACCCAAACCAAGCCATACAATTCTGAGGTTCCATTCCCCTAAACCCACCTTTGCCACATCTACGGAGCTTATTAGCTCATCGGTCCTCCATTGACTCGAATTGCTCTTGCTTGACAGCTGGACCACGATCACTCAATGATCTTACTTAAGGTCCTTATCTTGATTCCTGCATCAAACAACTCCCCTAGGTACTTAGTCATTCAACCAACCATCCCCACAGACATAAGTAACCTTTGAGAAGTTTTTGAAAGGATAAGGGTTTGCATCTGGCCTTTCTCGGCTCATGCACACTCAAACATCCCCTTGCCATATAGGCAATAGTACCCAATCCATATTCTGGACTGACAAATCTCATTAGATCCTAAGTCAATCAACCAACCATCCTCACATGACTTGGAACTGATGAGTCATCATCTGGCCTGACCGGCTTTGGGACTTAACCCAAACAACATATATGATTTGTTCATACCAAACGATGCATTCCTTAATCAGATTAGTTCCGACACCTTGAACCATCATTCAGAGGTCAGGTCGTCCATATTCAACCATGATCAGATCTTACACGGCCTTCCTTGAACAATCACACTTAGGCTCAGTATCTATGGTCTACGACACATAGTACTAGCCATACACTTCGTCATGACTCTTAGCCAATCTCGAAGCTATCAACACCAAGGTTGATATCTAGAAGCATCACATCAATACTCTTACTCCAGCAACGTGACTATCCATACTAGTGCTCGGCCATCGAACCATCGTCATGAAACATGATCCGACCACCAGACTTGATAAGCCATCGTCTACTTAGCAGGTACTGATATAACCGGCCTTCCATTGCCATCATGTGGGTCTACGCCCTACATAATGCATATGGCGCCTATCCTACTCACCAACCCAAGGTTTATTGTAAGATATCCCACTTAGCCTTTGCGGCTAAAGCCATCCAACCATAGCCGGATCGTCCATAGTCCCGTCTAACCGTCTGGTTAAGATCTAGGTGCGATCGACCAGTTATAAGTCTGGCCCAAAGGCTCACGGACCTTCTTACCTGATCCGACCCAAAGCATGGATCCATACCAGAGAGTAAGGCCCAAGACCAAACCGGATTGCCTTGCAACCAATCAGACCTTGCGACACAACACTCCGGTTAAACTAACCGTCCGTCCGTTCGACTATGCAGCCGCGGACTGTCCACTTGGTTCGGCCTAAGCCTTGAACCAATGGCACCGTTTGGAACTCACACCCTTTGGGAACTAGTACCCTTTGGACACTCGTGCCTCTTGGCAACTCATGACCCTTGGCATCTCGCACCCATTCAGATGCTCCAACCGTTCGACCTAACCGTCCGTATGGACTGTCTGGTCCGTGCGTGTGTCCGGCCTATGGCCAAAGGACCACGCCTTAACCTACACAAGTCATGAACCATTTTGACTGTTCAGGGAAGGGTTGCAACCGTTCAGAACAGAACAGAACAGAACCGCCCCTATCCAATCGGATCACCTGAGGCCGGTTTAGACCATGCGCGCGCCTAACTCGACGGTTATGGACCGCGACTTCATTACTCAACCAGAACCACGGTTATAACCAATCCCAACACATCAACAAGGCCACGCCAATGTACAGAAGGAGTAGAAGAAGAATTGGATGAAAAGAATAAGAAGAATAGGACACAATCCAAACGCCCATGGCTAGACCGGTTCAGACTGTCCGATTGTCTTAGCCGATGAGTCGGTGGTTACGCCACTGACCCTATCAGACTGAACCACGGCTTTCGAGTCCTTCTCCAGACCCTTCTCTACGCCTTGGGTATTCATAACACACGGCCTCCTCTCTCCTAAACCGTTCTCCTTGCCAGAGATACAAAACCACCACGACCGGCCCTTTTCCGGCCGATCTCTTGGCCAGAACTCTCTCTCTCTCTCTCTCTCTACGTTTTTCCATGAGTATTTTACTCTGGAATAGGATAATGAAATCGACCAGAGAGCCCCCATGTTTATAGAAAACGAGGGGGTAAGTCTTGCCCCACGAACAGGCACGACTTGCTAGCGAATGGGCACCATCGGCCAAGGGCGGCCACTTGCATCCCTTCGCCCATTCTGATTGGGTTTGGGGTCGGTCATAAGCCCAACCCACGCCCCAAGCCTCCTGGACTTAGCCCACGGCCTTGCCCAAAGACCCCACAGCCCATGGCCTCATGGCCGGACCTCACAGCCCGCCACTGACCCGGAGCCGGACCATCGGCCTAAAGCCCGAACAGTCCGTCTAGCTGAGGTGAGCTGACTCTCAGCTGCCTCAGCTGGGTGAGCTAGTAGTCCAGCTAGTGGAGCTGACTTAGTAGGGACTGAGCTGGAGTGAACTAAACCTAGCTTCATTGAGCTGGCCGAGCTACTCGTCCACTTCGTCCAGTTACTGTCTTACTCGTCCTAGCTGTCTCTTAGCTTGTATAAGGTTAAGTCTAAGTTTCCTTATATCCTTAACCTTCTTTCTCGACCATGGAACGCTTGCCTTGATGTCCTAAGATTGGCTTGTACGTTTCCTCGAACCATGGCCGTCCCAACAATCCTTTCCAGGATTGGGGTTGTGACACGCCAGCACACACAGGACGTCCGGGGCTGTTTGTGGCTGTCTGTCAGCACACACAGGACATCCGTGTGTGTCCGTGTGTGAATGTCAGCACACACAGGACGTTCGTGGATGTCGGTCAGCACACACAGGACGTCCGTGTGTGTCCGTAAGCATACACATGACGTCTGTGGCTGTACGTGTGTGTCCGTCAGCACACACAAGACGTCTGTGGCTGTCCATCAGTTCACATATCAGCACGTTGGTCCTTGGACTCTGCATGCTGGCCCTTCCCGTGGACTGTTTGGGTGATTTTGGCCCACGTGGGCTATCTGTTCAGTACACACAGGACGTCCGTGGGTGTCCGCCAGCACACACATGACATCCATGGCGGTCCGTGTGTGTCCGTCAGCACACACAGGACGTCCATGGCTGTCCATCAGTATACATATCAGCACGCTGGTCCTTGGACTCAGCACGCTGGCCCTTCCCGTGGACTGTTTGGGTGATTTTGGTCCACGTGGGCTGTCTGTTCAGTACACACAGGACATCTGTGGCTGTCCGTCAGCACACACAGGACGTTCGTGTGTCCGTCAGCAAACACAGGACGTTCGTGGCTGTGCGTGTGTGTCCGTGTGTGTCTGTCATCACACACATGACGTCTGTGGCTGTCCATCAGTACACATATCAGCACGTTGGTCCTTTGACTCCGCACTCTGACCCTTCATGTGGACTGTTCGGGTAATTTTGGCCCTTGTGGGCTGTCTGTTCAGTACACACAGGATGTCTGTGGGTGTCCGCCAGCACACACAGGACGTCCATGGCTGTTTGTGGATGTCCGTCAGCACACACAGGACGTCCGTGTGTGTCCGTGTGTGTCTGTCAGCACACACAGGACGTCCGTGGGTGTCCGTCAGCACACACAGGACGTCTGTGGGTGTTCGTCAGCACACCTAGGACATCCGTGTCTGTCCGTGTGTGTCCGTCAGCACACACAAGACGTTCGTGGCTGTACATGTATGTACGTGTGTGTCCGTCAGCACACACATGACGTCCGTGGCTGTCCATCAGTACACATATAAGCACGTTGTCCTTGGACTCCGTATGCTGACCCTTCTTGTGAACTGTTCGGGTGATTTTGGCCCTCGTGGGCTGTTTGTTCAGTACACATAGGACGTCCGTGGGTGTCCACCAGCACACAGGATGTCCGTGGCTGTCCGTGTGTGTCCGTCTGTGTCCGTCAACACACACAGGACGTCCGTGGCTGTCCCTCAGTACACATATCAGCACGTTGGTCCTTGGGTGATTTTGTCCCAAGTGGGCTGTCTGTTCAGTACACACAGGACGTCCATGGGTGTCCGCCAGCAAACACAGGACGTCCGGGGCTGTTTGTGGCTGTCTGTCAGCACACACAGGACATCCGTGTGTGTCCGGGTGTGTCTATCAGCACACACAGGACGTTCGTGGGTGTCGGTCAGCACACACAGGACGTCCGTGTGTGTCCGTAGCATACACAGGACGTCCGTGGCTGTCCGTGTGTGTCTGTCAGCACACACCGGACGTCTGTGGCTGTCCATCAGTACACATATCAGCACGGTTGTCCTTGGACTTTGCACGCTGGCCCTTCCCGTGGACAGTTTGGGTGATTTTTGCCCGCGTGGGCTATCTGTTCAGTACACACAGGACGTCCGTGGGTGTCCGCCAGCACACACAAGACGTCCGTGGCGGTCCGTGTGTGTCTGTCAGCACACAGATGACGTCTGTGGCTGTCCATCAGTATACATATCAGCACGCTGGTCCTTGGACTCAGCACGCTGGCCCTTCCCGTGGACTGTTTGGGTGATTTTGGCCCACGTGGGCTGTCTGTTCAGTACACACAGGACGTATGTGGGTGTCCGTCAGCACACACTGGACGTCCGTGTGTGTCCGTCAGCACACACAGGACGTTCCTGGCTGTGCGTGTGTGTCCGTGTGTGTCTGTCAGCACACACATGACGTCCGTGGCTGTCCATCAGTACACATATCAGCACGTGTGTTCTTTGACTCCGCACGCTGACCCTTCCTGCGGACTGTTCGGGTGATTTTGGCCCTCGTGGGCTGTCTGTTCAGTACACACAGGACGTGCATGGGTGTCCGCCAGCACACACAGGACGTCCGTGGCTGTCCGTGTGTGTCCATCTGTGTCCGTCAGCACACACAGGACATCCGTGGCTGTCCCTCAGTACACATATCAGCACGTTGGTCCTTGGACTCAGCATGCTGGCCCTTCCCGTGGACTGTTTGGGTGATTTTATCCCACGTGGGCTGTCTGTTCAGTACACACAGGAATTGTCACGCCCCCAATCCTTAATAAGATTGTTGGGACGGCCATGGTTCGAGGGAACGTGCAAGCCAGGAAACTAAGACTTAACCTTATACAAGGTTAAGGACATAAGGAAACTAAGACTTAACCTTATACAAGCTAAGACACACAGGACGTCCGTGGCAGTCCGTGTGTGTCCGTAAGCACACACAGGACATACTTGGCTGTCCATCAGTATACATATCAGCACGCTGGTCCTTGGACTCAGCACGCTGGCCGTTCCCGTGGACTATTTGGGTGATTTCGGCCCATGTGGGCTGTCTGTTCAGTACACACAGGACGTCTGTGGGTGTCCGTCAGCACAAACAGGATATTCGTGGCTGTGCGTGTGTGTCTGTCAGCACACACATGACGTCAGTGGCTGGCCATCAGTACACATATCAGCACGTTGGTCCTTTGACTCCGCACGCTGACCCTTCCTGTGGACAGTTCGGGTAATTTTGGCCCTCGTGGGCTGTCTGTTCAGTACACACAGGACGTCCGTCGGTGTCCGCCAGCACACACAGGACGTCCGTGGCTGTCCGTGTGTGTCTGTCTGTGTCTGTCTGTGTCCGTCAGCACACACAGGACGGCCGTGGCTGTCCCTCAGTACACATATCAGCACGTTGGTCCTTGGACTCAGCACCCTGGCCCTTCCCGTGGACTGTTTGGGTGATTTTATCCCAAGTGGGCTGTCTTTTCAGTACACACAGGACGTCCATGGGTGTCCGCCAGCACACACAGGACGTCCGGGGCTGTTTGTGGCTGTCTGTCAGCACACACAGGACATCCGTGTGTGTCCGTGTGTGTCTGTCAGCACACACAGGACGTTCGTGGGTGTCGGTCAGCACACACAGGACGTTCGTGTGTGTCCGTAAGCATACAAAGGACGTCTGTGGCTGTACGTGTGTGTCTGTCAGCAAGGACAGGACGTCTGTGGCTGTCCATCAGTACACATATCAGCACGTTGGTCCTTGGACTCTGCACGCTGGCCCTTCCCGTGGACTGTTTGGGTGATTTTGGCCCACGTGGGCTATCTGTTCAGTACACACAGGACGTCTGTGGGTGTCCGCCAGCACACACATGACATCCGTGGCGGTCCGTGTGTGTCTGTCAGCACAGAGATGACGTCTGTGGCTGTCCATCAGTATACATATCACCACGCTGGTCCTTGGACTCAGCACGCTGGCCCTTCCCGTGGACTGTTTGGGTGATTTTGGCCCACGTGGGCTGTCTGTTCAGTACACACAGGACGTATGTGGGTGTCCGTCAGCACACACTGGACGTCCGTGTGTGTCCGTCAGCACACACAGGACGTTCCTGGCTGTGCGTGTGTGTCCGTGTGTGTCTGTCAGCACACACATGACGTCCGTGGCTGTCCATCAGTACACATATCAGCACGTGTGTTCTTTGACTCCGCACGCTGACCCTTCCTGCGGACTGTTCGGGTGATTTTGGCCCTCGTGGGCTGTCTGTTCAGTACACACAGGACGTGCATGGGTGTCCGCCAGCACACACAGGACGTCCGTGGCTGTCCGTGTGTGTCCATCTGTGTCCGTCAGCACACACATGACATCCGTGGCTGTCCCTCAGTACACATATCAGCACGTTGGTCCTTGGACTCAGCATGCTGGCCCTTCCCGTGGACCGTTTGGGTGATTTTATCCCACGTGGGCTGTCTGTTCAGTACACACAGGACGTGTCACGCCCCCAATCCTTAATAAGATTGTTGGGACGGCCATGGTTCGAGGGAACGTGCAAGCCAGGAAACTAAGACTTAACCTTATACAAGGTTAAGGACATAAGGAAACTAAGACTTAACCTTATACAAGCTAAGACACACAGGACGTCCGTGGCAGTCCGTGTGTGTCCGTAAGCACACACAGGACATACTTGGCTGTCCATCAGTATACATATCAGCACGCTGGTCCTTGGACTCAGCACGCTGGCCGTTCCCGTGGACTATTTGGGTGATTTCGGCCCACGTGGGCTGTCTGTTCAGTACACACAGGACGTCTGTGGGTGTCCGTCAGCACAAACAGGATATTCGTGGCTGTGCGTGTGTGTCTGTCAGCACACACATGACGTCAGTGGCTGGCCATCAGTACACATATCAGCACGTTGGTCCTTTGACTCCGCACGCTGACCCTTCCTGTGGACTGTTCGGGTAATTTTGGCCCTCGTGGGCTGTCTGTTCAGTACACACAGGACGTCCGTCGGTGTCCGCCAGCACACACAGGACGTCCGTGGCTGTCCGTGTGTGTCTGTCTGTGTCTGTCTGTGTCCGTCAGCACACACAGGACGGCCGTGGCTGTCCCTCAGTACACATATCAGCACGTTGGTCCTTGGACTCAGCACGCTGGCCCTTCCCGTGGACTGTTTGGGTGATTTTATCCCAAGTGGGCTGTCTTTTCAGTAAACACAGGACGTCCATGGGTGTCCGCCTGCACACACAGGACGTCCGGGGCTGTTTGTGGCTGTCTGTCAGCACACACAGGACATCCGTGTGTGTCCGTGTGTGTCTGTCAGCACACACAGGACGTTCGTGGGTGTCGGTCAGCACACACAGGACGTTCGTGTGTGTCCGTAAGCATACAAAGGACATCTGTGGCTGTACGTGTGTGTCTGTCAGCAAGGACAGGACGTCTGTGGCTGTCCATCAGTACACATATCAGCACGTTGGTCCTTGGACTCTGCACGCTGGCCCTTCCCGTGGACTGTTTGGGTGATTTTGGCCCACGTGGGCTATCTGTTCAGTACACACAGGACGTCTGTGGGTGTCCGCCAGCACACACATGACATCCGTGGCTGTCCATTAGTACACATATCAGCACGTTGGTCCTTGGACTCCGCACGCTGGCCCTTCTTTTGGACTGTTCGGGTGATTTTGGCCCTCGTGGGCTGTCTGATCCGTACACACAGGACGTCCGTGGGTGTCCACCAGCACACACAGGACGTCCGTGGCTGTCCGTGGGTGTCCGTCTGTGTCCGTCTGTGTCCGTCAGCACACACAGGACGTCCGTGGCTGTCCCTCAGTACACATATCAGCACGCTGGCCCTTCCTGTGGACTGTTTGGGTGATTTTGTCCCAAGTGGGCTGTCTGTTCAGTACACACAGGACGTCCATGGGGGTCCGCCAGCACACACAGGACGTCTGGGGTTGTTTGTGGCTGTCCGCCAGCACACACAGGACGTCTGGGGCTGTTTGTGGCTGTCTGTCAGCACACACAGGACGTTCGTGGGTGTCGGTCAGCACACACAGGACGTTCGTGTCTGTCCGTAAGCATACACAGGATGTCCGTGGCTGTACGTGTGTGTCCGTCAGCACACACAGGACGTTTGTGGCTGTCCATCAGTACACATATCAGCACGTTGGTTCTTGGACTCTGCACGCTGGCCCTTCCCGTGGACTGTTTGGGTGATTTTGGCCCACGTGGGCAATCTGTTCAGTACACACAGGACGTCCGTGGCGGTCCGTTTGTGTCCGTGTGTGTCCGTAAGCACACACAGGACATACTTGGCTGTCCATCAGTATACATATCAGCACGCTGGTCCTTGGACTCAGCACGCTGGCCGTTCCCGTGGACTATTTGGGTGATTTCGGCCCACGTGGGCTGTATGTTCAGTACACACCGGACGTCTGTGGGTGTCCGTCAGCACAAACAGGATATTCGTGGCTGTGCGTGTGTGTCTGTCAGCACACACATGACGTCTGTGACTGGCCATCAGTACACATATCAGCACGTTGGTCCTTTGACTCCGCACGCTGACCCTTCCTGTGGACTGTTCGGGTAATTTTGGCCCTCGTGGGCTGTCTGTTCAGTACACACAGGACGTCCGTCGGTGTCCGCCAGCACACACAGGACGTCCGTGGCTGTCCGTGTGTGTCTGTCTGTGTCCGTCAGCACACACAGGACGGCCGTGGCTGTCCCTCAGTACACATATCAGCACGTTGGTCCTTGGACTCAGCACGCTGGCCCTTCCCGTGGACTGTTTGGGTGATTTTATCCCAAGTGGGCTGTCTTTTCAGTACACACAGGACGTCCATGGGTGTCCGCCAGCACACACAGGACGTCCGGGGCTGTTTGTGGCTGTCTGTCAGCACACACAGGACATCCGTGTGTGTCCGTGTGTGTCTGTCAGCACACACAGGACGTTCGTGGGTGTCGGTCAGCACACACAGGACGTTCGTGTGTGTCCGTAAGCATACACAGGACGTCTGTGGCTGTACGTGTGTGTCTGTCAGCACAGACAGGACGTCTGTGGCTGTCCATCAGTACACATATCAGCACGTTGGTCCTTGGACTCTGCACGCTGGCCCTTCCCGTGGACTGTTTGGGTGATTTTGGCCCACGTGGGCTATCTGTTCAGTACACACAGGACGTCTGTGGGTGTCCGCCAGCACACACATGACATCCGTGGCTGTCCATCAGTACACATATCAGCACGTTGGTCCTTGGACTCCGCACGCTGGCCCTTCTTGTGGACTGTTCGGGTGATTTTGGCCCTCGTGGGCTGTCTGTTCCGTACACACAGGACGTCCGTGGGTGTCCACCAGCATACACAGGACGTCCGTGGCTGTCCGTGTGTGTCCGTCTGTGTCCGTCTGTGTCCGTCAGCACACACAGGACGTCTGTGGCTGTCCCTCAGTACACATATCAGCACGCTGACCCTTCCTGTGGACTGTTTGGGTGATTTTGTCCCAAGTGGGCTGTCTGTTCAGTACACACAGGACGTCCATGGGGGTCCGCCAGCACACACAGGACGTCTGGGGTTGTTTGTGGCTGTCCGCCAGCACACACAGGACGTCTGGGGCTGTTTGTGGCTGTCTGTCAGCACACACAGGACGTTCGTGGTGTCGGTCAGCACACACAGGACGTTCGTGTCTGTCCGTAAGCATACACAGGATGTCCGTGGCTGTACGTGTGTGTCCGTCAGCACACACAGGACGTTTGTGGCTGTCCATCAGTACACATATCAGCACGTTGGTTCTTGGACTCTGCACGCTGGCCCTTCCCGTGGACTGTTTGGGTGATTTTGGCCCACGTGGGCTATCTGTTCAGTACACACATGACGTCCGTGGCGGTCCGTGTGTGTCCGTGTGTGTCCGCCAGAACACACAGGACGTCTGTGGCGGTCCATCAGTATACATATCAGCACGCTGGTCCTTGGACTCAGCACGCTGGCCGTTCCCGTGGACTATTTGGGTGATTTCGGCCCACGTGGGCTGTATGTTCAGTACACACAGGACGTCTGTGGGTGTCCGTCAGCACAAACAGGATATTCGTGGCTGTGCGTGTGTGTCTGTCAGCACACACATGACGTCTGTGACTGGCCATCAGTACACATATCAGCACGTTGGTCCTTTGACTCCGCACGCTGACCCTTCCTGTGGACTGTTCGGGTAATTTTGGCCCTCGTGGGCTGTCTGTTCAGTACACACAGGACGTCCGTCGGTGTCCGCCAGCACACACAGGACGTCCGTGGCTGTCCGTGTGTGTCTGTCTGTGTCCGTCAGCACACACAGGACGGCCGTGGCTGTCCCTCAGTACACATATCAGCACGTTGGTCCTTGGACTCAGCACGCTGGCCCTTCCCGTGGACTGTTTGGGTGATTTTATCCCAAGTGGGCTGTCTTTTCAGTACACACAGGACGTCCATGGGTGTCCGCCAGCACACACAGGACGTCCGGGGCTGTTTGTGGCTGTCTGTCAGCACACACAGGACATCTGTGTGTGTCCGTGTGTGTCTGTCAGCACACACAGGACGTTCATGGGTGTCGGTCAGCACACACAGGACATTCGTGTGTGTCCGTAAGCATACACAGGACGTCTGTGGCTGTACTTGTGTGTCTGTCAGCACAGACAGGACGTCTGTGGCTGTCCATCAGTACACATATCAGCACGTTGGTCCTTGGACTCTGCACGCTGGCCCTTCCCGTGGACTGTTTGGGTGATTTTGGCCCACGTGGGCTATCTGTTCAGTACACACAGGACGTCTGTGGGTGTCCGCCAGCACACACATGACATCCGTGGCTGTCCATCAGTACACATATCAGCACGTTGGTCCTTGGACTCCGCACGCTGGCCCTTCTTGTGGACTGTTCGGGTGATTTTGGCCCTCGTGGGCTGTCTATTCCGTACACACAGGACGTCCGTGGGTGTCCACCAGCACACACAGGACGTCCGTGGCTGTCCGTGTGTGTCCGTCTGTGTCCGTCTGTGTCCGTCAGCACACACAGGACGTCTGTGGCTGTCCCTCAGTACACATATCAGCACGCTGACCCTTCCTGTGGACTGTTTGGGTGATTTTGTCCCAAGTGGGCTGTCTGTTCAGTACACACAGGACGTCCATGGGGGTCCGCCAGCACACACAGGACGTCTGGGGTTGTTTGTGGCTGTCCGCCAGCACACACAGGACGTCTGGGGCTGTTTGTGGCTGTCTGTCAGCACACACAGGACGTTCGTGGGTGTCGGTCAGCACACACAGGACGTTCGTGTCTGTCCGTAAGCATACACAGGATGTCCGTGGCTGTACGTGTGTGTCCGTCAGCACACACAGGACGTTTGTGGCTGTCCATCAGTACACATATCAGCACGTTGGTTCTTGGACTCTGCACGCTGGCCCTTCCCGTGGACTGTTTGGGTGATTTTGGCCCACGTGGGCTATCTGTTCAGTACACACAGGACGTCCGTGGCGGTCCGTGTGTGTCCGTGTGTGTCCGCCAGAACACACAGGACGTCTGTGGCGGTCCATCAGTATACATATCAGCACGCTGGTCCTTGGACTCAGCACGCTAGCCGTTCCCGTGGACTATTTGGGTGATTTCGGCCCACGTGGGCTGTATGTTCAGTACACACAGGACGTCTGTGGGTGTCCGTCAGCACAAACAGGATATTCGTGGCTGTGCGTGTGTGTCTGTCAGCACACACATGACGTCTGTGACTGGCCATCAGTACACATATCAGCACGTTGGTCCTTTGACTCCGCACGGTGACCCTTCCTGTGGACTGTTCGGGTAATTTTGGCCCTCGTGGGCTGTCTGTTCAGTACACACAGGACGTCCGTCGGTGTCCGCCAGCACACACAGGACGTCCGTGGCTGTCCGTGTGTGTCTGTCTGTGTCCGTCAGCACACACAGGACGGCCGTGGCTGTCCCTCAGTACACATATCAGCACGTTGGTCCTTGGACTCAGCACGCTGGCCCTTCCCGTGGACTGTTTGGGTGATTTTATCCCAAGTGGGCTGTCTTTTCAGTACACACAGGACGTCCTTGGGTGTCCGCCAGCACACACAGGACGTCCGGGGCTGTTTGTGGCTGTCTGTCAGCACACACAGGACATCCGTGTGTGTCCGTGTGTGTCTGTCAGCACACACAGGACGTTCGTGGGTGTCGGTCAGCACACACAGGACGTTCGTGTGTGTCCGTAAGCATACACAGGACGTCTGTGGCTGTACGTGTGTGTCTGTCAGCACAGACAGGACGTCTGTGGCTGTCCATCAGTACACATATGAGCACGTTGGTCCTTGGACTCTGCATGCTGGCCCTTCCCGTGGACTGTTTGGGTGATTTTGGCCCACGTGGGCTAACTGTTCAGTACACACAGGACGTCCGTGGGTGTCCGCCAGCACAAACATGACATCCGTGGCTGTCCATCAGTACACATATCAGCACATTGGTCCTTGGACTCCGCACGCTGGCCCTTCTTGTGGACTGTTCGGGTGATTTTGGCCCTCGTGGGCTGTCTGTTCCGTACACACAGGACGTCCGTGGGTGTCCACCAGCACACACAGGACGTCCGTGGCTGTCCGTGTGTGTCCGTCTGTGTCCGTCTGTGTCCGTCAGCACACACAGGACGTCCGTGGCTGTCCCTCAGTACACATATCAGCACGCTGACCCTTCCTGTGGACTGTTTGGGTGATTTTGTCCCAAGTGGGCTGTCTGTTCAGTACACACAGGACGTCCATGGGGGTCCGCCAGCACACACAGGACGTCTGGGGTTGTTTGTGGCTGTCCGCCAGCACACACAGGACGTCTGGGGCTGTTTGTGGCTGTCTGTCAGCACACACAGGACGTTCGTGGGTGTCGGTCAGCACACACAGGACGTTCGTGTCTGTCCGTAAGCATACACAGGATGTCCGTGGCTGTACGTGTGTGTCCGTCAGCACACACAGGACGTTTGTGGCTGTCCATCAGTACACATATCAGCACGTTGGTCCTTGGACTCTGCACGCTGGCCCTTCTCGTAGACTGTTTGGGTGATTTTGGCCCACGTGGGCTATCTGTTCAGTACACACAGGACGTCCGTGGGTGTCCGCCAGAACACACAGGACGTGTGTGGCGGTCCGTGTGTGTCCGTGTGTGTCCGTAAGCACACACAGGACATACTTGGCTGTCCATCAGTATACATATCAGCACGCTGGTCCTTGGACTCAGCACGCTGGCCGTTCCCGTGGACTATTTGGGTGATTTCGGCCCACGTGGGCTGTCTGTTCAGTACACACAGGACGTCTGTGGGTGTCCGTCAGCACACACAGGACGTATGTGTGTGTCCGTCAGCACAAACAGGATATTCGTGGCTGTGCGTGTGTGTCTGTCAGCACACACATGACGTCTGTGGCTGGCCATCAGTACACATATCAGCACGTTGGTCCTTTGACTCCGCACGCTGACCCTTCCTGTGGACTGTTCGGGTAATTTTGGCCCTCGTGGGCTGTCTGTTCAGTGCACACAGGACGTCCGTCGGTGTCCGCCAGCACACACAGGACGTCCGTGGCTGTCCGTGTGTGTCTGTCTGTGTCCGTCAGCACACACAGGACGGCCGTGGCTGTCCCTCAGTACACATATCAGCACGTTGGTCCTTGGACTCAGCACGCTGGCCCTTCCCGTGGACTGTTTGGGTGATTTTATCCCAAGTGGGCTGTCTTTTCAGTACACACAGGACGTCCATGGGTGTCCGCCAGCACACACAGGACGTCCGGGGCTGTTTGTGGCTGTCTGTCAGCACACACAGGACATCCGTGTGTGTCCGTGTGTGTCTGTCAGCACACACAGGACGTTCGTGGGTGTCGGTCAGCACACACAGGACGTTCGTGTGTGTCCGTAAGCATACACAGGACGTCTGTGGCTGTACGTGTGTGTCTGTCAGTACAGACAGGACGTCTGTGGCTGTCCATCAGTACACATATCAGCACGTTGGTCCTTGGACTCTGCACGCTGGCCCTTCCCGTGGACTGTTTGGGTGATTTTGGCCCACGTGGGCTATCTGTTCAGTACACACAGGACGTCTGTGGGTGTCCGCCAGCACACACAGGACGTCCGTGGCGGTCCGTGTGTGTCCGTCAGCACACACAGGACGTCCGTGGCTGTCCATCAGTATACATATCAGCACGCTGGTCCTTGGACTCAGCACGCTGGTCCTTGGACTCAGCACGCTGGCCGTTCCCATGGACTGTTTGGGTGATTTTGGCCCACGTGGGCTGTCTGTTCAGTACACACAGAACGTTTGTGGCTGTCCGTCAGCACACACAGGACGTCCGTTTGTGTCCATCAGCACACACAGGAGATTCGTGGCTGTGCGTGTGTGTCCGTGTGTGTCTGTCAGCACACACATGACGTCTGTGGCTGTCCATCAGTACACATATCAGCACGTTGGTCCTTTGACTCCGCATGCTGACCCTTCCTGTGGACTGTTCGGGTAATTTTGGCCCTCGTGGGCTGTCTGTTCAGTACACACAGGACGTCTGTGGGTGTCCGCCTACACACACAGAACGTCGTGGCTGTCCGTGTGTGTGCATCTATGTCCGTCCGCACACACAGGACGTCCGTGGCTGTCCCTCAGTACACATATCAGCACGTTGGTCCTTGGACTCAGCACGCTGGCCCTTCCCGTGGACTGTTTGGGTGATTTTATTCCACGTGGGCTGTCTGTTCAGTACACACAGGACGTCCGTTGGTGTCCGCCAGCACACACAGGACGTCCGTGGCTGTTTGTGGCTGTCCGTCAGCACACACAGGTCATCCGTGTGTGTCCGTGTGTGTCTGTCAGCACACACAGGACGTCCGTGGGTGTCCGTCAGCACACACAAAACGTCCGTGTGTGTCCGTTTGCATACACAAGACGTCTGTGGCTGTCCGTGTGTGTCCGTCTGCACACACAGGACGTTCGTGGCTGTCCATCAGTACACATATCAGCACGTTGGTCCTTGGACTCTGCACGCTGGCCCTTCCCGTGGACTGTTTGGGTGATTTTGGCCCAAGTGGGCTATAGTTCAGTACACACAGGATGTCCGTGGGTGTCCGCCAGCACACACAGGACGTCTGTGTGTGTCTGTCAGCACACAGTTCGTCCGTGGCTGTCCTTGTGTGTCTGTGTGTGTCCGTCAGCACACACAGGACGTCCGTGGCTGTCCATCAGTACACATATCAGCACGTTGGTCCTTGGACTCAGCACGCTTACCCTTCCCGTGGACTGTTCGGGTGATTTAGGCCCACGTGGGCTGTCTGTTCAGTACACACAGGAAGTCCGTGGGTGTCCGTCAGCACACACAGGACGTCTGTGTGTGTCTGTCAGCACACATAGGACGTTCGTGGCTGTGCGTGTGTGTCCGTGTGTGTCCGTCAGTACACACATGACGTCCGTGGCTGTCCATAAGTACACATATCAGCACGTTGGTCCTTTGACTCCGCACGCTGACCCTTCCTGTGGACTGTTCGTGTGATTTTGGCCCTCGTGGTGAGAGAACCAAAATAAGGATCACTCTTTCGGTAAGGTTGATATGAACCCAGATGCGAGAGGATTGAGAACTGATGGATCGAGGGGTGACACTAAGGGTTGCGGAATAGCCCAAAGATACTACCAGAGATTCGAAGGTTGTCGGATGTGACACACCGGTCCAACACAACGAAGTGGTTCGCTTGGAGATGAGCTCACCAAGAGAAGTATGAATGTTCTAAGCAAAGAACAATGAGAGAAGACTCAAAAGAAGCAAAGGAAAATCGATGTGATTTTATTAAGGGGGATCATCACATACTTATAAGGTTTGTGAGTCAAAGAAACATAAAGACATTTGTGGGAAAAGACAACATAGAAGATAGAAATGAATGAAAACAAGACATAGAAACTAGAAATGAAGACTTTGACTAAAGACTGGTCAAGGTGCGGATTCTTGTGTTGACTGGTCCAGATTCACAAAGATGTCCAAGTTCATTATGTGGTGATCAGGTCATCCGCGGTAAGGAGCAGGACGGATGTAAGGCTGACCGCATGATTGATCGTCGATGATCCATGAACGGATGAAGAGATAGCTCGACCCAAATCTTCAGAGAGCTTAAGTATCCTTCCTCTGGAGTAGTTGGAAGCATCGATCATCATGAAATCATCAAAGTGGTTGGAAAGGTCGTGATCAGCCTGATCCGGGCGTGCGGTACGTCCCAAACGGGCAAGGAAAGATAGGCTAAGTCCGGAATCTGATTCTTCTCGAGGATCATGGGTTCTGGCTTGACTGTTGGCTCTAGAATGGCGAATGGGTCGGGGAAGAACGCCTGTGGTTTGGCTCGGTCATCAGGTCGTGGATCCATCCTTAGGTCACGTCCGGGTGCACGCGGGTCGATCCGGTACACGGCTCTGTCCGTTGATCTGGTACGGCTGAATGGCTGAACCTCAGTTGGACTGATCTGATCGTCCTGGTCACCATGCTGAGTCTGCTCCACGTCCTGGTCCAGGTCCTGGGTTCTATCATTCCCTCCCTCTTCAAAAGGATTTGACCACAAATCCGGATCATCTGCGCAAAAAGGAGATAAATCAGAAACATTAAAACTTGAAGAGATATCATACTTACCCTGAAGATCAAGCTGGTAAGCATTGTCATGGAGTTTCCTGAGAATCTGGAATGGACCATCGACCCGGGGCATGAGTTTGAACTTCCTTTGTTCCGGGAATCGTTCCTTCCTCATGTGGACCCAAACAAGATCACCTTCCTGGAAGATCACTTCTTTCCTTTTCTTGTCTGCAAGTCGTTTGTAGCCCTCGGTCTTGGCTTCAATGTTGGCACGGACCTGTTCATGCAGCTTCTTGATCGTGTCCACCTTCCTCTTGCCATCTGTATTAACTCGTTCACTCAAAGGCAAAGGTAAAAGATCAAGTGGAGACAAGGGATTAAATCCATAAACAACCTCAAAAGGAGAAAACTTAGTAGCTGAATGCAAAGCATGGTTATAAGCAAATTTAACATGAGGCAAACATTCTTCCCAAGTCCTAAGATTCTTTTTAACCAAAGATCTAAGCAAAGCAGACAAGGTTCGGTTAACTACTTCAGTTTGCCCATCAGTTTGCGGATGATAAGTTGTAGAGAACATTAATCTAGTACCTAGCTTAGACCACAAGGTCTTCCAAAAATAGGTAAGGAACTTAGCATCACGATAAGAGACAATGGTCTTAGGCATTCCATGCAATCTAACAACTTTCTTAAAGAATAAATCTGCAACTTGCACAGCATCATCAGTTTTGTGACAAGGAATGAAATGAGCAATTTTCGAGAACCTATCAACAACCACAAAGATAGAATCTCGTCCAGCTTTAGACCTAGGCAATCCAAGCACAAAATCCATAGAAATGTCTACCCAAGGATGAGAGGGAATGGGTAGAGCTGAGTACAAACCGCGGTGTGATGCTTTAGGCTTAGACTTCTTGCACACCACACATCGGCTACAGATCCTCTCAACATCTTTCATCAGGCTCGGCCAGTAGAAATGGTCATGAACCGCCTTGTAAGTCTTCTTGACACCAAAGTGTCCCATAAGCCCACCTCCATGAGCTTCCCTGAGAAACAACTCCCTCAAAGAACATTGGGGCACACACAAACGGTTATCAAAGAATAAGAAACCAGAATTTTGAAAGTATTTGCCATAAGCAACCTTTGAGCATTTTTAAAAAATCTCTTTAAAATCCTGATCAGAAGCATAAAGATCCTTGATAAATTCAAAGCCAAGCAATTTAGTTTCAAGGACTGAGAGAAGAGTATACCTTCGAGACAATGCATCAGCCACAACATTCTCCTTACCTTGTTTGTACTTGATCACATAAGGGAATGTCTCAATGAACTCCATCCAACGAGCATGCCTCTTGTTGAGCTTCTGCTGACCCTTAAGGTGTCTTAGAGACTGATGATCAGTGTGGATGATGAACTCCTTAGGCCAAAGATAGTGCTGCCATGTTTGAAGGGCCCTCACCAAGGCATAGAGTTCTTGGTCGTATGTGTGGTAGTTGAGCAAGGCTCCTCCAAGCTTCTCACTGAAATAAGCCACTGATTTTCCATCCTGCATCAACACAGCACCAATACCAACACCAGAAGCATCACATTCGATTTCAAAAGCTTTAGAAAAATCTGGAAGTACAAGTAAAGGGGCGTGAGTCAACTTCCCTTTAAGGATTTCGAATGCTTCTTCCTGAGCTGGTCCCCATTTGAACCCCACGTTCTTCTTGATTACTTCAGTAAGAGGAGTGGCCAAGGTACTGAAGTTTTGAACAAATCGCCTATAGAAGCCGGCAAGGCCATGGAAGCTTCTTACTTCACCAATGGTGGTCGGAATGGGCCAGTCTCGTATTGCTTGGACCTTCTGTTCGTCCACTCTCAAGCCATCTGCACCTACAACAAAACCTAGAAAGACCACATGATCTGTGCCAAAAGAACACTTTCCAAGGTTAGCAAACAAACGTTCCTTTCTAAGGACTTCAAGAACAGATTTCAAATACTGTTTGTGCTCATCAAGGCTTTTGCTGTAAATAAAAATGTCATCAAAGTAAACCACAACAAAATGACCAATAAAAGACCTCAAGACATGATTCATTAGGCGCATGAAAGTACTAGGTGCATTAGTGAGACCAAAGGGCATGACAAGCCACTCATACAAACCTAGTTTTGTTTTAAAGGCCGTTTTCCATTCATCACCTTCTTTCATCCTAATCTGATGATAGCCACTTCTCAAATCTATCTTAGAAAAGTACTTAGAACCATGGAGTTCATCAAGCATATCATCAAGACGAGAGATAGGATGTCGATACTTTACCGTGATGTTGTTTATGGCCCGGCAGTCCACACACATCCTCCAGGAGCCATCCTTCTTTGGTACAAGTAGAACAGGCACGGCACAGGGACTGAGACTCTCTCTGATGTATCCCTTCTCAAGCAAGTCATTGATCTGTTCTCCAGCTCCTTGGTCTCGACCGGATTGGTGTGGTACGCTGGTCGGTTCGGTAGAGAGGCGCCCGGGATGAGATCGATCTGATGCTCAATGCCTCTCACCGGTGGCAATCCTTTGGGATTTTCTTCTGGAAACACATCAGAATAATCCTGCAAGATACCTAAAAATTCACTCGGAATCTCTGGTAAGGTCAGAGGAAGATGAGGCCAAAAGAGACTCTTTATAAATCAGTAAGAGAAATGGCTTTTGAAAGCAAAGAGACTTCCTTACCTGACTTTCTTTGATAAAGAAGTTGGAGTTTTTGGTACTGGTCTCAGGTTTATCAGCTTTAGAGTCTTGGTCTTGGTTCTTCTTAAGTTGGACCTGGTCTTGATGTACTTCCGAAGGCGACAAAGGCACCAAGGTGATCTTCTTTCCCTTATGATCAAATGAATGCCGGTTTGTGAAACCATCATGCACTGCCTTCTTGTCAAATTGCCAAGGCCGGCCCAAGAGAACATGGCAAGCATCCATGGGAAGCACATTGCACACAACCTCATCCTCATATCGGCCAATGGAGAGTGGAACCGTGACTTGCTCCTTCACATACTGTTCTCCGGCCTCATTGAGCCACTCCAACCTGAAAGGACGAGAAAGAGGCCGAGTAACAAGCCCAAGTTTCTTTACAAGGGTGTCACTAGCCACATTAGTGCAACTACCTCCATCAATGATTAAAGAACAAACTTTATCAGAAATGAGACATCTAGAGTGAAAGAGATTCTCCCTTTGTTCTTTGTCATTGGATTTTGGTTGGACACTCAAGGCACGCCTAGTAACCAGTAGTGAACCATGGCTCGGCTCATCAAGAACATCCTCATCATAGATCGGATCAGAACTCTCCACAAAGGTCGAGCAAAACTCATCGATCACTCCATCGACCTCCTCATCAAAGATGGGATCAGTGGTGTCGTCCAAGACCCTCCTAGTAACAAGAAGGGGACCATGAACCGGGAAGTCAAGTGCTTCTTCCTCATCATCATCATCATCATACACTGGTCCGAGATCCTCCTTGTCTTCTTCAGATTCGACTTCTCCATTCTCCAAGAGCACCATCACCTTTTGGTTTGGACATCGGTTGGCATAGTGGCCAAGGCCATGACACCTAAAGCATTGGATGTCTCTGGTTCGTTTGGTAGGCTCTTCTTTCTTTTCTCTATCAACACGAGCAGGGATATTAGTCTTAAAAGCTGTATTTGTTGTGGAAGAAGACTTACCCTTCTCTTGATAGTTTGGCTTGGAAGCAAAGGTCGGTTTAGAAGCAAAGGTCGGTTTAGTGAGACCCTTTCTCTTGACTTGTTGCTCGATCAGCACAGCCTTGTGTAGCATCTGCTCCATGCTGTCATAGTCTTCCAGCTCCATCCGGTCTTGTATGTCCCGGTTGAGCCCGGTAAGAAATCTGGCCATGGTGGCGTCTAAGGGCTCTTCTACATCAGCTTTGATCATCAAGGTCTCCATCTCCTGGTGATAGTCCTCAACTGAATTAGAACCTTGAAGCAAACGCCTGAGTTTACGGTGTAGATCTTGGTGGTTGTTGGGGTCAAAAACGGTTACGACAAATTTAACATTCAAAACGTCCGAGGAGGAAAATAAGAATTTCTCCGAAGAGTATTTTTCGAAATAGACTCTTTCTTACGAAAAAGCTTTACGGAAGAAAGAATCGAGATGTCCGAGGAAAAGCTCGAAACAGGTCGCTACGTAGCGACCAAGCGATCGTCGAGCTCAGTCGCTACGTAGCAACCAAGCTCGAACCAAAGCTCGGTCGCTACGTAGCGACCGAGCGATCATCCCGCTCGGTCGCTACGTAGCGACCGAGCTCAGCCAAGCTCGGTCGCTACGTAGCGACCGAGCGATCGTCCCTCTCGGTCGCTACGTAGCGACCGAGCTCGAGCCAAAGCTCGGTCGCTACGTAGCGACCGAGCGATCGTCCCGCTCGGTCGCTACGTAGCGACCAAGCTCAGCCAAGCTCGATCGCTACGTAGCGACCGAGCGATCGTCCCGCTCGGTCGCTACGTAGCGACCGAGCTCGAGCCAAAGCTCGGTCGCTACGTAGCGACCGAGCGATCGTCCCGCTCGGTCGCTACGTAGCGACCAAGCTCAGCCAAGCTCGGTCGCTACGTAGCGACCGAGCGATCGTCCCGCTCGGTCGCTATGTAGCGACCGAGCTCAGCCAAGCTCGGTCGCTACGTAGCGACCGAGCGATCGTCCCGCTCGGTCGCTACGTAGCGACCGAGCTCAAGCCAAAGCTCGGTCGCTACGTAGCGACCGAGCACTCATCTCACTCGGTCGCTACGTAGCGACCGGGCTCGAGCCAAATTTCGGTCGCTGTGTAGCGATTGAACCTTTCCGAACATCGATACGACACCAGTCCATGCATTCTCATCAAACCTTCGAATGCTATCTCCCGAAGACCGTAGCAAGCTCAGTCCATGTTTTCCGCTATTCTAATTCATCGATCAAACTTCGCGGATTAGAAACCGCGGAAAACTCGTAGTAAACGTGTCGAGTCGGAAGACGGCCCAAAGGGACCTAAAACACGATTCGAAGCCCATCCTACGATTTTCCTAACCAAAAGCCCGTAAACCACAGCATGGTTTACGCTTGGCCCACAAGGAAGGATAAATGTCAAGTTTCCGCGGATAAATACGGAAGTTTTGAAGATAATTATGAAGATCGGGAAAAATGGAATATCTCCATTTTTATGCTATGACGGCTTAAGGGCAGAAGAGTAAAAGCGTAAACCGACCTTGGAGCTAGTATATAAGGAGTCCTAGGCGAGGAGCAGAGGGGAGAACTTTTTCAGAGAAAACTTAGCACTTAGAGCAATTTAGGCAATTTTCCGTTTTTGTTATTTCGAGCTGCGACTCAATTAGGTTTAGCCGTCTTAGGGTTGCTAGAACTAGGAATCTCGCCGACAGCTCTCGAGCCCAGGCTTATACCTTGTTGTAACGCTCATACGCAGATTCGGAATAAGATCTACTTTGCTCTCTTTTCGATTTCTTATTTTTATCGTTGTTATTCTCGTGTTCTGATTGCTTGACGTGTGGTAATTAACAGATATCCGGGTCCTCTGGGAAACTAGGGTTTTCTTAGTTTCCTTATTTAAACGGAAATCGACAGTGTGAATTTCGGTTCCCACAGTTTGGCGCTAGAAGGAGGGGGACTTACGGATCAATCTAACCCGCAAAAGCCACTCAACGATCAGGAACGATATGCGAGATTCGACGTGCGCGAACGTCATCTCATTCAAGGGGGGAGAAACGATCTATCGAGCCAAACCTCGAAACGATCTCCTTGTTATCGAGTTGACGATTCGAGATATCGACGTCGCTAGAGTACTAATCGATACCGGAAGCTCGGCCGATATCATCTTCAAAGACACTCTTGAAAAGATGGGGATCAGTCAATCCGAGTTCGCGAAATACCCAAGCCCACTGCTAGGACTTTCGGGGGAAACGACCATGGCCTATGGATCGATTAGACTCGCTGTCAAAGCCGGAACCGTGACGAACATCACAGAGTTTCTAGTCGTTGACCGCCCCGCATCTTACAACGTTATCATGGGGACGCCATGGCTGAACACCATGCGCGCAATCCCATCAACCTACCATCTTTGTCTCAAGTTCCCGACCCCTAACGGAGTCGAGGTAATCTGGGGAAATCCAAGAGTTTCGCAGGTTTGTTTCGCCGCGGAACTAAAACGAAAGAGACCGATCCTCGAAATTACTCCTAAGAAAGCGGAGAAAAAACCTCCAGCAAAGATACGCGAAGTCAGGATTCAGCGGAATTCTTCTGGCAATCTCGTATCATCGCAGCTCTAGATGAAAAACGCGAGCCAACATGTGAACCCGTGGTAACGATCTGTCTCGACGAAGCCTTCCCAGAACGCTGCGTCGAGGTTGGAGCCAATCTCCACGAGCCTTTAAGGACAGAACTCATAACCTGTCTTAAAAAGAACCTTAATACTTTCGCATGGGCTGCGGAAGATATGCCAGGAATCGACATTAACATAACATGTCACGAGCTGAATATCGACCCAACGTTCAAACCCGTCAAACAGAAAAGACGGAAGCTGGGACCCGAACGTGCTGCCGCAGTAAACGATGAGGTCGAAAAATTGCTTAAAGTTGGGTCGATAACGGAAGTAAGATACCCGGACTGGCTCGCCAACCCCGTAGTAGTCAAAAAGAAAAACGGGAAGTGGCGAGTTTGCGTAGATTTTACCGACCTAAACAAGGCATGTCCAAAGGATAGCTTCCCTCTACCACATATCGATCGATTGGTAGAAGCAACAGCGGGCAACGAACTCTTATCCTTCATGGATGCCTTCTCAGGTTATAATCAAATTAGGATGAATCCCGACGATCGTGAGAAGACTGCGTTCATTACCGATCGCGGAACTTATTGCTATAAGGTAATGCCCTTCGGCCTCAAAAACGCTGGAGCAACTTACCAACGACTCGTGAACCGAATGTTCTCCAAACAACTCAGAAAAACGATGGAAGTTTATATCGACGACATGCTCGTCAAATCCCTCAAAGCAAGAGATCACGTGTCACATCTCGAAGAATGCTTTGCACAACTAAACTCCCACAACATGAAGCTCAACCCGACGAAATGTAGATTCGCCGTGGCATCAGGAGAATTCCTCGGCTACTTGGTCACCAACCGCGGCATCGAAGCAAATCCAAAACAGATCAACGCACTAATCGAGATGGCTTCACCAAAGAACAAGCGGGAGGTCCAAAGACTGACCGGCAGAATCGCAGCACTTAACCGATTTATTTCACGATCAACAGATAAGTGCCTGCCCTTCTACGACGTCCTGCGAGGAAATAAAAAATTCGAATGGTCGGAAGAGTGCGAAAACGCCTTCCAACAGCTGAAGCGTTATTTAGCTACTCCTCCAGTCCTCGCAAAACCCGTGGAAGGGGAGCCTTTATTCTTGTACATCGCGGTGTCGGCAACGGCCGTAAGCGGAGTCCTGATCAGGGAAGAACGCGGAGAGCAGAAACCTATTTTCTACATAAGCAAAACCTTGCTGGATGCCGAATCTAGATATCCGTTGATGGAAAAATTGGCATGCGCGGTCGTAACATCGGCCCGAAAACTAAGACCATATTTCCAATCCCACACGATTGTCATCCTCACGACTTTTCCCTTACGGACAATTTTGCATAGCCCAAGTCAATCAGGACGATTGGCTAAGTGGGCGGTCGAGTTGAGCGAGTATGACATCGAATACCGACCAAGGACGAGCGCAAAATCACAAGTGCTCGCAGACTTCCTGGTCGAACTTCCAACGGGAGCAATAACCAATGAGGAACCAAATTCCACCTGGCTCCTCCACGTCGACGGATCCTCATCCAAGCAAGGATCGGGTATCGGGATCCGTCTCACATCTCCAACGAGCGAGATCTTGGAACAATCGTTCAGGCTGGAATTCCATGCCTCAAACAACGAGGCCGAATACGAAGCGTTAATCGCAGGTCTACGTTTGGCTCATGGCTTAAAAATACGCAATCTCCACGCCTACTGCGACTCCCAGTTAGTGGCCAGTCAATTCAGCGGAGAGTATGAAGCCAGAGACGAACGGATGGACGCGTACCTCAAACTGGTCCAGGGTCTAGCTCAAGACTTCGACTGCTTCGCCCTTACCCGGATCCCCCGTTCCGAGAATGTCCAGGCGGACGCCCTCGCGGCCTTAGCATCAAGTTCCGATCCAGGACTCAAAAGGGTAATTCCGGTCGAATTCATCGAACATCCGAGTATCGGACCACCAGTCGTTGTCAATCTCATAGAGGGTCAAGACGACGAGGAAGAAGAAATTACGGTACCACCACCATCAGAGCAATCTGATTACGGCTGTGATACCCCATGGCTTCAGACGATTCGAGACTACATTATCGACGGGCAACTGCCCGCCGAAAAATGGGCAGCTCGCAAGATCCGAACACAGGCCGCACGCTACGTGACAGTGGACGGCGAAATCTACAAATGGAGATTCTCCGGACCACTCCTGACGTGCCTGGAAGGAGAAAAGGCGAGGAAAGTAATGGAGGAAATACATTCCGGCTCATGCGGCAACCATTCCGGCGGAAGATCACTAGCCGTAAAAATCAAACGCCACGGATACTATTGGCCAACAATGATCGGAGATTGCGAGAAATTCGCACGAAAATGCGAAAAATGCCAAAGGCATGCGCCAACTATCCGACAACCGGCCGAAGTTCTTTCCTCCATCACATCGCCTTATCCCTTTATGCGCTGGGCCATGGATATTGTCGGACCTCTGCATAATTCAAAGCAAAAGCGCTTCCTTCTAGTCCTTACCGATTTTTTCTCAAAATGGGTAGAGGCGGACTCGTACGCAAGTATAAAAGACGTCCAAGTCGAGAATTTCGTATGGAGAAACATCATCTGTAGGCATGGAGTTCCTTACGAAATCGTAACCGATAACGGGTCTCAATTCATTTCCACCCGATTCGAGGCATTCTGCGAAAAGTGGAAGATACGACTCAACAAGTCAACTCCCAGATATCCGCAGTGCAACGGACAGGCTGAAACAATCAACAAGACCATTCTCGACGGACTGAAGAAACGCTTGGAGGCCAAAAAAGGTAGATGGGCCGACGAACTCGAGGGAGTCCTCTGGTCTCACCGTACCACCCCAAGGCGAGCAACGGGAGAAACTCCCTTCGCCCTGGTATACGGCACGGAGTGCATGATTCCCGCAGAAGTAGAATTTCCCGGTGTTCGAAGAAGGTTCTTACCTGAACGAGAGGAACTCAACAATGCTATGCTCTTGGACGACCTCGACCTCATTAACGAACGCCGGGATCGAGCGCTCATCCGAATTCAAAACTACCAGCACGCCGCTGCGAGATACTATAATTCCAACGTACGGAATCGTAGGTTCAATCAGGGAGATCTGGTCCTTCGCAAAGTCTTCCAAAACACCGCTGAACGAAACGCGGGAAAACTCGGAGCAAACTGGGAAGGTCCCTATAAAATCGAAAAAGTCGTCCGACCAGGTTCTTACGAAATAGCCAACATGCAGGGCATAAAAATCCCTAGAACCTGGAATGCGATGCATCTCAAAAAATACTATCACTAAACAAACCAACTCGCAATCACTGAACTACGAGACGGCTTGATCTCCGCAAGGAGTACGTAGGCAGTTTGCCGAAAGGCAAATTCAGCTGTCCCCCTCATTAAAAAGGGGGGGGTGGAGTGGGTACGTATACTCGTATACTCCCAAAAAATCGAAAAATTTCTTACCACACTTTTGGTGTTTTCGACTTATCAAAACATCCTCACCCGCGAAATCGCAACGAGGTCTTCGGAAATCAGTCGGCCGCTTGGGAGAATCAACCTTTAGCATCGCGAGACGTCGCAAAAAATGCCTCAAAGTTGGTTTCTTCCGAGCAAACGAAATCTCCGCAAAAAGACACATACATGCACACATTAACATTTATTTTGCGCAAAATAATCAAAACAACGGCACACGCCACCAAGTCCGATGCTGATCACATCGAACTCACAAACGTCCTAAACAGACATAGACATCTCACGGAGATGACTCTCTTACATCCGACACAAGGATAATAGCGCTATAAAAGAAATCCGAAATTTTGGTCTAGCACTTCCGGTCTCCGGAGAGATGCTCGATTCGTATCAAACAAGTCATATAAGCCGAGAACTTTTCGCGGACTTTACATCGATACGAATCAGGAAGAAATCGCGACAGGAAAAACGATAGCCGGTTAGTCACCGCACAATCCTTAAACCGAAAGTAAACCTAGGTCTTGCCCTAAACCCAGCGCACTGGTCTCTAACATCTCAAAGGCATGATATCGAAAGATAGGAGATTCTTAAACCACGCCTCTATGTTTACGTTCGATACCTTCAGCACCCCCGCAGAGTTCACATCTCGCGGAAGAACTCTCGAAACAGGTCTCGAATAAAACATTTCACAATCGAAGAAGGATATGAGACGACAACTCATCACCTTCCTCCCCACTATTCACAAATTCATAAAAAGCGTTATCCGATTATCATACCATAAAAAGAAAGCCGCGGAGCGGCAGGGATTCAAAGCCACACACGGCCAGTCCCGAAATACAAACAAGGCCATTCAAGGCCGAAACATAAAAACATAAAAAAAATCTCTCGCAAGAGATCTAACCCAAGTCACCCTCAGAACTTACGCCCCCTCTTCACCCGCTGCCTCGTCCGAGCCTGGAGCCGCGTCACTTCCGTTCTCTCCGACCATCGGGTCTTTCCCCTCTGGGTCTTCTGAACATGTCGGAAGGAAGCACGCGGATTTCAGGTCGGCCAGGATAAGATCGAAATCTCCATCCTCGGCCGCCATATCTCCCTTGCAGCCGGACAACCGGGCCTCTTCGGCCTCCAAGGTCGGGGGAGTCTCACTTTGGAACGACCGAACTACGGCCATCCCGCCCTCAATCGTCGCCAAAGCGAAATCCCTGCTCCGGATACACTCGAGGGAACCCAGGGAAGCAGAAATCTTCGCCAAGCGAGCTTGAAACTCCGCGCGAAGGGCATCCGTAGCCTCTTGAATCCCGCGGCGCGCTAGTCCAGCATCACTCTCGATCTGACGCTGGAGTCGACGCACCTCCGAGGATTTGGCCTTCCTGGCCTTCTTTTCCTTAAGCAAGGAACTCGCCGTCTTCCCAAGGTCCCTCTCAAGCTCTCCTATCGCAACCTCGAGCTTCGACACTTTCGCAGAGTGAGAGTCCTCGACAGCCGTCAACATAGCCTCGGTTTCGGACCATCTGCCCTGAAGCTCCACCAACTCCCCGGAAAGGCGACTGGTCTCAGAACCACATTCGCTGATCATCCCATCGATCAACGATATGAACTGCGAACGGTAAAAACTGGTTAGACTAAGTCCCTGAAAAGAATGCACGAAAGACGATCAAGAATTCAAACAAGAAACAAACCTTTCCGCGAAGTCCCGAGTTTAGGCTCGACCCACCTCGCTGTGAAGTCTCCCCGTCACCGCTCTTGGCAAGTTTCCTCCTCCGACTCTTAGGCTGAGTAGCCAGGACAGCGCTAGGAGCACGCAATGCCAGAACGATTTCTTTTCTGGCTGGAGGCGGAGGCATAGAGTCAGCGGCTTTCTCTTTGTCCTCGACGAGGATCGGAGTCGTGGAAGATCCCGCAGGTAGGACTTGCGGGAGAGGAGCCGCGACGTCGGTCCCATGACACGGGGCAACGACCTGCGCGGAAGAAGACGGAAACTCGGAGCCAGTTTGAGCTAGTTCTTTCTCGGCTTGACGACGATCTAGTTTCTCTCGGAAAGAAAGATGACCGGCAACACAAGCCGGCACTTCCGCCGGAGAAGTTGGAATCGGAGCCGGAGAAGTGGCCTCACCCATCTCGACGTCGGAATCTTTCTTATCACCTTGGGAGGAAGACATGTTGAGAGAAAAGTTATGAAACTAGAGAGTTTTTGAAGGAATGAAGGAGGGAAGGTGTGAAGAAAATGAATGACAAGAGCTCACTACTTATAGAAGTATGGGTTCGGAATGTCGTCTCGACAACTTTTTTCCGCGGAATTTTAAATGTAAATTTCGTCCAATACACTTAACCTTGTCAAAGTCATCTATCCGCCCGCTAGAGTCACAACTCTAACGGGCTGGGGGGCTAACTGTTGGGGTCAAAAACAGTTACGACAAATTTAACATTCAAAACGTTCGAGGAGGAAAATAAGAATTTCTCCGAAGAGTATTTTTCGAAATAGACTCTTTCTTACGAAAAAGCTTTACGGAAGAAAGAATCGAGATGTCCGACGAAAAGCTCGAAACAGGTCGCTACGTAGCGACCAAGCGATCGTCCCGCTCGGTCGCTACGTAGCGACCGAGCTTGAGCCAATCCACGCCCCAAGCCTCTTGGACTTAGCCCACGGCCTTGCCCAAAGACCCAACAGCCCGCCACTGACCCGGACCCGGACCATCGGCCTAAAACCCGAACAGTCCGTCTAGCTGAGATGAGCTGACTCCCAGCTGCCTCAGCTGAGTGAGCTAGTAGTCCAGCTAGTGTAGCTGACTTAGTAGTGGCTGAGCTGGAGTGAACTCAACCTAGCTTCGTTAAGCTGGTCGAGCTACTTCTCTATCTCGTCCAGCTACCGTCTTACTCGTCTTAGCTGTCTCTTTTCTCTTATAAGGTTAAGTTAAAGATTCCTTATGTCCTCGAACCATGGCCGTCCCGACAATCCTTTCCAGGATTGTGGGCGTGACAGTTCCTAGGCATCAAAACCGAGGTGATGTCAATCCTTTTGGTAGAAATGAAAGAACCAATGATGGCTTGAGTGGTTTGAAATTGAAAATTCCAAGTTTTGATGGCAAAAATGATCCGGATGCTTTTCTTGAATGGGAAAGAAAAATTAAACTTGTGTTTGATTGTCAAAATTTTTCTGATATTAAAAAGGTTAGACTTGCTGCTGCTGAGTTAACTGGCTATGCTATTAACTGGTATGATCGAGTTGTGACTAGCAGGAGGAGAGCAGGTGAGGCGCCAGTTGATACATGGGATGAGCTTTCCATGCTGATGCAAAGACGCTTTGTTCCCCACCATTACCACTGTGGGAACCGAAATTCACACTGTCGATTTCCGTTTAAATAAGGAAACTAAGAAAACCCTAGTTTCCCAGAGAACCCGGATATCTGTTAATTACCACACGTCAAGCAATCAGAACATGAGAATAACAACGATAAAAATAAGAAATCGAAAAGAGAGCAAAGTAGATCTTATTCCGAATCTGCGTATGAGCCTTACAACAAGGTATAAGCCTGGGCTCGAGAGCTGTCGGCGAGATTCCTAGTTCTAGCAACCCTAAGACGGCTAAACCTAATTGAGTCGCAGCTCGAAATAACAAAAATGGAAAATTGCCTAAATTGCTCTAAGTGCTAAGTTTTCTCTGAAAAAGTTCTCCCCTCTGCTCCTCGCCTAGGACTCCTTATATACTAGCTCCAAGGTCGGTTTACGCTTTTACTCTTCTGCCCTTAAGCCGTCATAGCATAAAAATGGAGATATTCCATTTTTCCTGATCTTCATAATTATCTTCAAAACTTCCGTATTTATCCGCGGAAACTTGACATTTATCCTTCCTTGTGGGCCAAGCGTAAACCATGCTGTGGTTTACGGGCTTTTGGTTAGGAAAATCGTAGGATGGGCTTCGAATCGTGTTTTAGGTCCCTTTGGGCCGTCTTCCGACTCGACACGTTTACTTCGAGTTTTCTGCGGTTTCTAATCCGCGAAGTTTGATCGATGAATTAGAATAGCGGGAAACATGGACTGAGCTTGCTACGGTCTTCGGGAGATAGCATTCGAAGGTTTGACGAGAATGCATGGACTGGTGTCGTATCGATGTTCGGAAAGGTTTAATCGCTACACAGCGACCGAACTTTGGCTCGAGCCCGGTCGCTACGTAGCGACCGAGTGAGACGAGTGCTCGGTCGCTACGTAGCGACCGAGCTTTGGCTTGAGTGCTTTGGTCGCTACGTAGCGACCGGTCTAGCCATGGGCGTTTGGATTGTGTCCCATTCTTCTTATTCTTTTCATCCAATTCTTCTTCTACTCCTTCTGTACATTGGCGTGGCCTTGTGGATATGTTGGGATTGGTTTTAACCGTGGTTCTGGTTGAGTAATGCGGTCGCGGTCCATAACCGTCGAGTTAGGCGCGCGCATGGTCTAAACTGGCCTCAGATGATCCGATTGAATAGAGGCGGTTCTGTTCTGTTCTGGACGGTTGCAACCCTTACCTGAACAGTCACAATGGTTCATGACTTATGTAGGTTAAGGCGTGGTCCTTTGGCCATAGGCCGGACACACGTACGGACCAGACAGTCCATAAGGACAGTTAGGTCGAACGGTTGGAACATCTGAATGGGTGCGAGTTGCCAAGGGTCATGAGTTGCCAAGAGGCACGTGTGTCCAAAGGGTACTAGTTCCCAAAGGGTGTGAGTTCCAAACGGTGCCATGTGTTCAAGGCTTAGGCCGAACCAAGTGGACAGTCCGCGGCTGCATAGTCGAACGGACGGACGGTTAGTTTAACCAGAGTGTTTTATCGCAAGGTCTGATTGGTTGCAAGGCAATCCGGTTTGGTCTTGGGCCTTACTCTGTGGTATGGATCCAGGCTTTGGGTCGGATCAGGTAAGAAGGTCCGTGAGACTTTGGGCCAGACTTATAACTGGTCGATCGCACCTAGATCTTAACCAGACGGTTAGACGGGACTATGGATGATCCAGCTATGGTTGGATGGTTCTGGCCGCAAAGGCTAAGTGGGATATCTTACAATCAACTTTGGGTTGGTGAGTAGGATAGGCGCCATATGTCTTATGTAGGGAGTAGACCTACATGATGGCAATGGAAGGCCGGTTCTATCAGTACATGCGAAGTGGATGATGGCTTATCAAGTCTAGTGGTCGGATCATGTTTCATGACGATGGTTCGATGGCCGAACACTAGTATGGATAGTCACGTTGCTGGAGCAAGAGTATTGATGTGATGCTTCTATATATCAACCTTGGTGTTGATAGCTTCGAGTTTGGCTAAGAGTCATGACGAAGCCTATGGCTAGTACTATGTTTCGTAGACCATAAGTATTGAGCCTAAGTATGGTTGTTCAAGGAAAGCCGTGTAAGATCTGATCATGGTTGAGTATGGACGACCTGACCTCTGAATGATGGTTCAAGGTGTCGGAACTAATCTGATTAAGGAATGCATCGGTTGGTATGAACAAATCATATATGTTGTCTGGGTTAAGTCCCAAGGCCGGTCAAGCCAGATGATGACTCATCAGTTCCAAGTCATGTGAGGATGGTTGGTTGATTGACTTAGGATCTAATGAGCTTTGTCATTCCAGAAGATGGACTTGGTACTATTTCCTATAAGGCAAAAGGATTTCGGATTGTGCATGAGCCGAGAAAGGCCAGATGCAAACCCTTATCCTTTCAAAGACTTCTCAAAGGTTACTTATGTCTGTGGGGATGGTTGGTTGAATGACTAAATACCTACGGGAGTTGTTTGATGCAGGAGTCACGACAAGGACCTTAAGTAAGATCATGGAGTGATCGTGGTCCAGCTGTCAAGCAAGAGCAATTCGAGTCAATGGAGGACCGATGAGCTAATAAGCTCCATAGATGTGGCAAAGGTATGATCTAGCATTTACTTATGTAGATCTAGATAGAATGGTTTAGGGGAATGAAACCTCAGAATCGTATGACTTGGTTTGGGTTTAGGATTGACCTTTAAGCTAATTGGTAGTTGAGTAAACTGACCAAGGCTAAGGTGATTCGACCAGACAAGTGTTAGATTGGTTTTAGACCAATGGTTAATTAGAAAATAATCCGCTGCGTATCTGTTGAAAGGATCTAAGCTATTAATGACTAGGGAAGTCTTTAGCTAAGGTTTAAGTTAGCCCTCGCCTGTGGGCGATATTATAAATAAAGGGTAAAAATTAAGAGGTACGGCCAGGAAGTGGACCGAGCGACGTGAGGCATCCACCGCGGCCTAGGCGGTCGGGATCGGGTCTTACAGGAACTCTCCTTGGACGGTTGATGGATCGATCATTATCATAAGACTCTTCTCGGATTTCTAGGTCGGACCGGCTGTTCCTCCTTGGATGGTCACGTCTGGTTCTGGTTCGTGACTGAGTTGGACGGCCCTGAAGTTCATCAAGCCTCTGATGGATCGCCTCCAAACCTGTATTCAACACGTTAGACATAGAATCATTGAGAGCACGCATTTGCAAGTTAGATAATCCGGCATATGAATTTCCGGGTCGGTTTCTTTCTTCTTCACTATCCATGGTTACCTGAAAACTTAAACAAGGTAAAGTTAGATTAAAAACCTCACACACTCAGGTGTTTATCCTCACCCACACACGTGTTTCACTCAATTTTTATTGGTAATCACACAAGAGAGTTCCTCCCAAAGTTCTAAGAGAGCAAACTAGATCACCCAATGAGCAAATCCAAGTGAACCAAAGATCAAGAGAGAAAGATAAGAGATTTAGAGGGGAACCCGCCTTAACCACCTCAAAGACCGGATTTCTCTTCGGCCAGCAAGCTTTCTCTTCCACCACCACACCACAAACAAATCAAACTTTGGAATATCCTTTTTTTTTTATACTTTTTTTTTATATAGATCTTTCTCTTTTTTTTATATATATGGGGGTAATGAGGGGCCCGGGTTCAAGATAGAGAGATAAGAAATTTTAATGAAGAATATGGAAGATGAAATGAAATGGATTGAAAAAGAGTTACCGAGAGAGTGGCTCTGATACCACTTGATAGAACCAAAATAAGGATCACTCTTTCGGTAAGGTTGATATGAACTCAGATCCGAGAGGATTGAGAACTGATGGATCGAGGGGTGACACTAAGGGTTGCGGAATAGCCCAAAGATACTACCATAGATTCGAAGGTTGCCGGATGTGACGCACCGGTCCAACACAACGAAGTGGTTCGCTTGGAGATGACCTCACCAATAGAAGTATGAATGTTCTAAGCAAAGAACAATGAGAGAAGACTCAAAAGAAGCAAAGGAAAATCGATGTGAATTTATTAAGGGGGGTCATCACATACTTATAAGGTTTGTGAGTCAAAGAAACATAAAGACATTTGTGGGAAAAGACAACATAGAAGATAGAAATGAATGAAAACAAGACATAGAAACTAGAAATGAAGACTTTGACTAAAGACTGGTCAAGGTGCGGATTCTTGTGTTGACTGGTCCAGATTCACAAAGATGTCCAGGTTCATTCTGTGGTGATCAGGTCGTCCGCGGTAAGGAGCAGGATGGATGTAAGGCTGCCCGCATGGTTGATCGTCGATGATCCATGAACGGATGAAGAGATAGCTCGACCCAAATCTTCAGAGAGCTTAAGTATCCTTCCTTTGCAGTAGTTGGAAGCATCGATCATCATGAAATCATCAAAGTGGTTGGAAAGGTTGTGATCAGCCTGATCCGGGCGTGCGGTACGTCCCAAACGGGCCAGGAAAGATAGGCTAAGTCCGAAATCTGATTCTTCTCGATGATCATGGGTTCTGGCTTGACTGTTGGCTCTAGAATGGCGAATGGATCGGGGAAGAACGCCTGTGGTTTGGCTGATTCGGTCATCAGGTCGTGGATCCATCCTTAGGTCACGTCCGGGTGCACGCGGGTCGATCCGGTACACGGCTCTGTCCGTTGATCTGGTACGGATGAATGGCTGAACCTCAGTTGGACTGATCTGATCATCCTGGTCACCATGCTGAGTCTGCTCCACGTCCTGGTCTAGGTCCTGGGTTCTATCATTCCCTCCCTCTTCAAAAGGATTTGACCACAAATCCGGATCACCTGGGTTCTATCACGTGGGCTGTGTATTCAGTACACACAGGACGTCCCTGGGTCTCCGCCAGCACACACAGGACGCCGTGGCTGTCTGTGTGTGTCCGTCAGCACACACGGGACGTCCGTGGCTGTCCCTCAGTACATATATCAGAACGTTGGTCCTTGGACTCAACACGCTGGCCCTTCCCGTGGACTGTTTGGGTGATTTTGTCCCACGTGGGCTGTCTGTTCAGTACACACAGGACGTCCATGGGTGTTCGCCAGCACACACAGGACATCCGTGGCTGTTTGTGGCTGACCGTCAGCACACACAGGACGTCCGTGTGTGTCCGTGGGTGTCCGTCAGCACACACAGGACGTCCGTGTGTGTCCTTCAGCATACACAGGACGTCCGTGGCTGTCCGTGTGTGTCCGTCTGCACACACAGGACGTTCGTGGCTGTCCATCAGTACACATATCAGCACGTTGGTCCTTGGACCCTGCACGCTGGCCCTTCCCGTGGACTGTTTGGGTGATTTTGGCCCACGTGGGCTATCTCTTCAGTACTCACAGGACGTCTGTGGGTGTCCGCCAGCACACACAGGACGTCCGTGGCTGTCCGTGTGTTTTCGTGTGTGTCCGTCAGCACACACACGACGTCCGTGGCTGTCCATCAGTACACATATCAGCACGTTGGTCCTTGGACTCAGCACGCTTACCCTTCCCGTGGACTGTTCGGGTGATTTAGGCCCACGTGGGCTGTCTGTTCAGTACACACAGGACGTCCGTGGGTGTCCGTCAGCACACACAGGACGTCCGTGTGTGTCAGTCAGCACACACAGGACATCCGGGGACGTCTGTGTGTGTCTGTCAGAACACACAGGACATCCGGGGATGTCCGTGTGTATCCGTGTGTGTCCGTCAGCACACACAGGACGTCCGTGGCTGTCTATCAGTACACGTATCAGCACGTTGGTCCTTGGACTCCGCACGTTGAACCTTCCAGTGTAGTGTTTGGGTGATTTTGGCCCACGTGGGCTGTCTGGTCAGTACACACAAGACGTCCGTGGGTGTCTACCAGCACACACAGGATGTTTGTGGCTGTCCGTGCGTGTCCGTGTGTGTCCGTCTGTGTCTGTCAGCACACAGAGGACGTCTGTGGCTGTCCATCAGTACACATATCAGCACGCTGGCCCTTCCCGTGGACTGTTTGGGTGATTTTGGCCCACGTGGGCTGTCTTTTCAGTACACACAAGACGTCCGTGGGTGTCCGCCAGCACACACAGGACGTCTGTGGCTGTCTGTGGCTGTCCGTCAGCACACACAAGACGTCTGTGGCTGTCCGTGTGTGTCCGTATATGTCTGTGGGTGTCCGCCAGCATACACAGGACGTCTGTGGCTGTCCGTCAGCACACACAGACGTCCGTGTGTGTCCGTCAGCACACACAGGACGTTCGTGTGTGTCCATGTGTGCCCGTCAGCACACACAGGACGTCTGTGGCTGTCCATCAGTACACATATCAGCACGCTGGTCCTTGGACTCAGCACGCTGGCCCTTCCCGTGGACTGTTTGAGTGATTTTGGCCCACGTGGGCTGTCTGTTCAGTACACACATGACGTCTGTGGGTGTCCGTCAGCACACACAGGACGTCCGTGTGTGTCCGTCAGCACACACAGGACATCCGGGGCTGTCCGTGTGTGTCCGTCAGCACACACATGACGTTCGTGGCTGTCCATCAGTACACATATCAACACGTTGGTCCTTGGACAGCACGCTGACCCTTCCCGTGGACTGTTCGGGTGATTTTGGCCCTTGTGGGCTGTCTGTTCAGAACACAGGACGGCCGTGGGTGTCTGCCAGCACACACAGTACGTCTATGGCTGTCTGTGTGCGTCCGTGTGTGTCCGTCTGTGTCCGTCAGCACACAAAGGACGTCTGTGGCTGTCCATCAGTACACATATCAGCACGTTGGTCCTTGGAGTCAGCATGCTAGCCCTTCCCGTGGACTGTTTGGGTGATTTTGGCCCACGTGGGCTGTCTGTTCAGTACACACAGGACATCCGTGGGTGTCCGCCAGCACACACAGGACGTCCGTGGGTGTCCATCAGTACACATATCAGCACGTTGGTCCTTGGACTCAGCACGCTGACCCTTCCCGTGGACTGTTCGGGTAATTTTGGCCCACGTGGGCTGTCTGTTCAGTACACACAGGACGTCCGTGGGTGTCCGTCAGCACACACAGGACGTCCGTCTGTGTGTCCGTCAGCACACATAGGACGTCCGTGTGTGTCCGTCAGCACACACAGGACGTCCGTGGCTGTACATCAGTACACATATCAGCACGTTGGTCCTTGGACTCAGCACCTTGACCCTTCCCGTGAACTGTTCGGGTGATTTTGGCCCACGTGGGCTGTCTGGTCAGTACACACAGGACGTCTGTGGGTGTCCGCCACCACACACAGGACATCCGTGGCTGTCCGTGTGTGTCCGTGTGTGTTCGTCTGTGTCCGTCAACACACATAGGACATCCGTGGCTGTCCATCAGTACACATATCAGTACGCTGGCCCTTCCCGTGGACTGTTTGGGTGATTTAGGCCCACGTGGGCTGTATGTTCAGTACACACATGACGTCCGTGGGTGTCCGCCAGCGCACACAGCACGTCTGTGGCTATCTGTTGCTGTATGTCAGCACACATAGGTCGTCCGTGGCTGTCCGTGTGTGTCCGTGTGTGTCTGTGGGTGTCCGCCAACACACACGGGACGTTCGTAGCTGTCCGTGGCTGTCCGTCAGCACACTCAGGACGTCCGTGTGTGTCCGTCAGCACACACAGGACGTCCGTGTGTGTCCATGTGTGCCCGTCAGCACACACTGGACGTCCGTTGCTGTCCATCAGTAAACATTTCAGCACGCTGGTCCTTGGACTCAGCACGCTGTCCCCGTGGACTGTTTGAGTGATTTTGGCCAACGTGGGCTGTCTGTTCAGTACACACAGGACGTCCGTGTGTGTCCGTCAGCACACACATGACGTCCGTGACTGTCCGTGTGTGTCCGTGTTTGTCCGTCAGCACACACATAACGTCCGTTGCTGTCCATCAGTACACATATCAGCACATTGGTCCTTGGACTCAGCACGTTGACCCTTCCTGTGGACTGTTCGGGTGATTTTGGCCCTTGTGGGCTATCTGTTCAGTACACACAGGATGTCCGTGGGTGTCCGCCAGCACACACAGGACGTCCGTGGCTTTCCGTGGCTGTCCATCTGTATACATATCAGCACGTTGGTCCTTGGACTTAGCACGCTGGCCCTTCTCGTGGACTTTTTGGGTGATTTTGGCCCACGTGGGCTGTCTGTTCAGTACACAGAGGACGTCCGTGGGTGTCCGCCAGCACACACAGGACGTCCGTGGCTGTCCATGGCTGTCCGTCAGCACACACAGGACATTCGTGGCTGTTCGTGTGTGTCCGTGTATGTCTGTGTCCGCCGTCAGAACACACAGGACGTCCGTGGCTGTCCATCAGTACACATATCAGCACGTTGGTCCCTGGACTCAGCACGCTGGCCCTTCCCGTGGACTGTTTGGGTGATTTTGGCCCACGTGGGCTGTCCGTTCAGTACATACAGGACGTCCACGGGTGTCTGCCAGCACACACATGACGTCTGTGGCTGTCTGTGGTTGTCTGTCAGCACACACAGGACGTTTGTGGCTGTCCGTGTGTGTCCGTGTGTGTCTGTGTGTGTCCGCCAGCATACACAGGATGTTCGTGGCTGTCCGTGGCTGTCTGTCAGCACACACAGGACGTCCGTGTGTGTCCTTCAGCACACACAGGACGTCCGTGGCTGTCCGTCAGCACACAAAGGACGTCTGTGATTGTCCGTGTGTGTCCGTCAGCACACACAGGACGTCCATGGGTGTCCGTCAGCACACACAGGACGTCTGTGTGTGTCCCGTCAACACACACAGGACGTCCATGGCTGTCCATGTGTGTCTGTGTGTGTCCGTCAGCACACACAGGACGTCCGTGGCTATCAATCAGTACACATATCAGCACGTTGGTCCTTGGACTCAGCACCCTGGCCCTTCTCGTGGACTGTTTGGGTGATTTTGGCCCACGTGGGCTGTCTGTTCAGTACACACAGGACGTCCGTGGGTGTCCGCCAGCACACATAGGACGTCTGTGGATGTCCGTGGCTGTCCTACAGCACACACTGGACGTCTGTGGCTGTCCGTGTGTGTCCGTGTCTGTCCGTCAGCATACACAGGACGTCCGTGGCTGTCCATCAATACACATATCAGCACGTTGGTCCTTGGACTCAGCACGCTGACCCTTCCTGTGGACTGTTCGTGTCATGTCCCCTATCCTGGATAGGATCATCCGGACAGAAATTATTGCGAGGAGACGCACCAGTCAGGTCACATGACCTAAAGACAAGCGTGTCATGGTCCAAAACGTGGTTAAGGGAATCAGGTAGCTGGAACTTAACCAAAATAAGGCAGATGCAAGCTCAAAGGAGCTGGACAAGCGAGCTGGTAGCTGGACGAGATCAAGGTGAAGCTCGATGAAGTGGGTGATCAGAATGGATCATGGGAGAACAAAGTATAGGTCTGGAAATAGACCAAGGGACTTAGAAGAATTGAAGAAGATAAAGGAAGCAAGCTGGACACAGTGTATAACAGCTGGGCGATGCAGTAAGCAAGCTCGACCAGCTAGGTGAAGTGTAGTGCAGCTCAATGTAGCTCACTGAAGTGTAGGTCAGCTCCCTGAGCTGGATGGTCTAGCTCACTCAGCTGGGTCAGCTGGGGGTCAGCTCAACTCAGCTGGACTGAGTGTTCAAGTCATGGGCAGTTGGGCCGGGTCTGGATAGTGGCCGGGCCATGTGGGCGACCCGTGTGTACCGATGGGCTGATTGGCTCTTGGGATTGAGCCAGGAGCTTCGGCAATCCGTGTGGGCTTGTTTTTGGACATGTCCAGGACGTCTGGTAACTGCTTGAGGCGAAAGGGTGTGATCTGGACCATTGATTAAATCAATGGCCAGAAATGATATCGAAAGGGTGCAACCTTTGGAAAGGTAACTGCCCCTTCTTCTATAAAAGGCAGGCAAGTCCGTGCCTTTGCAGGCACGCCAGGGCTTCCTCCTACACCCTGAAACACAAAGAAAACACAGATAAAAGACAGGGAGTTGGTCGGATACCCAATCCAAGACCATAAAGAGGCAGTTTTGGGAGAGATCAAGGGGGAAGTTATGAACGACTTTCTGGTGGCTTTTGATCCGTGAGGTTATCACCCAAAGCATCCTCCAGGGCCTGAGAACACACGCAAATGGTGAGGAGAGAAGGTAGATGACCGGAATTCATTCCCAAAGGCCAAGACAGCCTTAAGGGCAGATGTGTGTAGGAAGGCAGTTTCATGGAAGTGCAAGGGGAGTTATGAACGACCCTGTGGTAGGTTTTCACCACTGATGATGTAAGACCCGATCCTGGATTCCCCAATCCAACCAGACCGCGGCCTCACCAAACAATGCAACCAATTTCATTTACATATTCAAGTTCAAGTGTTAAATAATTCTAAGTCTTTTTCAGAGTTTTGAGGTTCCAACATTCACACTTAAACAATCCAACATCAACTAGGGCAAATAGATATTTCATAGATAATAACCAAGGTTCATACATCATTCATCATCCTAATAAATAGATCACACACTAGAATCGCATAAGTTCACAAGTTGCACAAAAGGCTACAATAATTACACAATTTTCAGAATCAACCCAATCACCACACATCTTCCCATGGCCGCGGTCCTCATGGTGCTTTTCCCTTACCACGGTCCATTTCTGGTCATGGCCATCATCCGCGGCCTTGTCCGGTTACTCTTGGCCACACCTCTCACCTTAGGAGTTCGGTCTCCAGGGGCGACTTCCTTCTCTTTCTCCTTTGCCTTCTCCTTGTCTTTCTGCCTCAAATCCATCCTCTTGATCACACGCCTAAACACACCAGGAACACTTGTCACGCCCCCAATCCTGAGTAGGATTGTTGGGACGGCCATGGTTCGAGGAAACGTGCAAGCCAGTCCTAGGACATCAAGGCAAGCGTTCCATGGTCGAGAAAGAAGGTTAAGGACATAAGGAAACTTAGACTTAACCTTATACAAGCTAAGAGACAGCTAGGACGAGTAAGACGGTAGCTGGACGAAGTGGACGAGTAGCTCGGCCAGCTCAAGGAAGCTAGTTTCAGTTCACTCCAGCTCAGTCCCTACTAGGTCAGCTCCACTAGCTGGACTACTAGCTCAATCAGCTGAGGCAGCTGAGAGTCAGCTCATCTCAGCTAGACGGACTGTCCAGGCTTTAGGCCGATGGTCCGGGTCCGGGTCAGTGGCGGGCTGTGAGGTCCGGCCATGAGGCCATGGGCTGTTGGGTCTTAGGACAAGGCCATGGGCTAAGTCCAGGAGGCTTGGGGCGTGGGTTGGGCTTGTGGCCGACCCCAAACCCAATCAGAAAGGGTGAAGGGATGCAAGTGGCCGAAAGGGGACAACCCTTGGCCGATGGTGCCCATTCGCTAGCAAGTCATGCCTGTTCATGGGGCAAGACTTACCCCCTCGTTTTCTATAAATATGGGGGCTCTCTGGTCGATTTCATTATCCAATTCCAGAGTAAAATACTCAAAGAAACCGTAGAGAGAAAGAAAGAGAGAAAGAGAGAAAGAGAGAGTTCCGGCCAAGAGAAAGGCCGATTGTGGTGGTGTTGTGTTCCGGCGACTCTGATCGTTTGAGAACTAACTCCGGTCAAGAATGGGAGATCAAGACAAGGAGAAGAGCATGGAGAACCCAGACGTGGTTCACAAGGTATGTGATGGGCCGTGGCTCCATCAGACCGAACAGACGGTCCATGCGACCGCACCGCGGCTCTGCTCAGTTCCTAAGTCCCATCCGGCTCTCCTTATCTGTTTCAATTCGTTTCTCTTCTCTTCTCTCTGGTTAAACACGAAAGGTTGTGTTGGTTGAGTCCAAGGGACACGTCCCTAGGCTTTGGCCGAACATAATCAAACCGCTAGCCTAGACACGGGTCGGTTAGTGGGATGATCCGATCGCACCAAGACTGGGCGGTTAGGACGAACGGTTGGGAATGACCTAAAGGGCACGAGTTGTCAAGAGTCACGAGTGTCCAAGAGGCACGAATGGCCAAAGGGTACATGTTCCAAACGGTGTCTTTCGGGACAGGTTAGGACCGATCCTTATGGATCAGCCTATGGCTTGTCTAGTCAAGACAAGGTCACGGTTTGTCTAAGCCAAGGTAGAGTCGCAAGGTCTGACCGGTTGCTAAGCCTTCCGAATTAGGCTTGAGGCTTACTCGGCCGATTGGATCCAGGCCTAAGGCCGGATCAGGTAAGGGAGTCCGTTGGGCCATCGAGCCGGACTCCATTGGCCGGTCGCACCTAGATTCTATCCGGTTAGACGGATTGGTCTTTGGGGACGATCCGGATCTGTTCGCATGTTCTGTTATCTATTCTGGACTATCTATCTGATTCTAAGTCAAGGGGTGGTTGGTTGAATGACTTAGGATACGGTAGGTAGGTTCATACGTTTTATGATTATGTTGACTGAGGTTTATCTAAGTTCTAGGAACCAAGCCAAGCATTGTAGAATCAATCCGTTCTATTCTCGGTTATGATTAATGCTTATCTGGTTGTGGTTTCAGGAACTAAGGATGGTTCTGGTCAAGCCAAGGAGCCGTGAAGGCTCGGTCAGTGAGAGGCTGTGTAACGTGTGGTTAGATGATACTAAGGATGAACTAGTGATTGTCTATGAGACTGTTAAGAAGTTGTGTATTGAATCTCATGTTTCTTAGTAATACAAAGTTTATACATTGTTATTCCGCTGTGCAATCTGTTCCTTTGTTTATGAACCTCATATTCGAATATGACTTAGCAAATAAAAGACTTAAAATGGATCAAACAAGCAAAGAAATTAATAAGTAAGCATTCGTATCCAGTTGGGTCAAGAGACCAGGAACGGGTCTTACAAGTTGGTATCAGAGCATGCTTGATTCTAGGATAGTTGGGTTATGTAGTCCACACACACGCAGCCAGCTGATTAGGTCTCACGGTGAGGTTTGATTGCTTAGTCTAGGGATTGTTTTGTTCTGTTTATGTTAGTGTGTTTTGTACTAACATTGACTGAATCCTTAGGCTGGAAAAAGCAAATCGGGAAAGTCCCGAAGAAGTAAGAGAATGGCCGGTCAGTCTAGCCAAGTGGCCGTGGACGGAACTAATCTGTCCGGTTTGCAAACCGATCCGGCCGCGGCTAACGCTGAAAATGTGTTGCCAACTGATCAGGCTAATCTTACGGGGACGCAACAGGATGGTCAGGAACATCAGGAGAGTGATGAGGAAGTGGAATCCTCGAACGCTAACCGTGATGGTGGCCAGCGTGAGAAAGTGGCCGATGGTACGGCCAATGTAACCACAACACTGTCCAAAGAGGACTTGTTAGAGGCCATGAAGGTAATGGGGACTCAGGTGGCGGCTATGGCCCAATTGTTCACGCCATTAGTGAACTCCTCAGTTGGCCAAGCTACGCATGTGGCTACAACCGCCCCCAACACCAATGGTCCAGTTGTGGAAACGGTCAAGGTGATCGAGATTGATCCACCAGAAAGGACCGGGAAAAAGGTGGACTATCTGAGTTTGCTTCAGCACATCTCCCGTCTAGGGACGAAGCATTTCTCAGGAAGCACCGATCCTATTGAGGCAGACGAGTGGAGGAGTAGGCTAGTCCGAAACTTCAGCTCAACTCGTTGTCCCGAGGATTACAAGAGAGACATTGCGGTTCACTTCCTGGAAGGGGACGCGCATAATTGGTGGCTGGCTGTGAACAAGCGCACCAATGGAAGTCTCCAGAGTTTTGCGGATTTCGAAGATGAATTCAACCGCAAATACTTTCCTGCAGAGGCTTGGGACCGTCTGGAAGGTAGATTCCTAGACCTTACCCAAGGCCGCAGGGCCGTACGTGAGTACGAAGAGGAGTTCAACCGGCTCCGACGTTTTGTTGGAAGGGAACTTGAGGACGAGACAGTCCAGGTTCGTCGGTTCATTCGAGGCTTAAGGCCGGAGCTGAGAACTCACTGTTCGATCTGCACCTTCAGCACCGTCGGAGAGCTGGTTGAACGTGTAGCTCTTTTGGAGTCTAACTTGGCCGAGGAAGCCAAGCTTAAGACAAAGTCGCAGTCTGTCCCGACGGGTAAGACTAACGACCGAAAGAGGAAGTGGGACCAGGTTGACGGAGGCAAGGCCTCTAGTGGACGACCTGAATGTCCCAAGTGTGGTAAGAACCATCCAGGTGAATGCTGGAAAGCCATGGGAGCTTGTGTGAGATGTGGCAGCTTGGATCATTCCATCCGAGATTGCACTCGACCAAGCCGGACTCAGGGCCAATCCAGTGGCAGCGGCTCTCGGACTTGTTTCCATTGCGGCCAAAGCGGACACTTCCAAAGTGAATGTCCTAAGCGGCAAGGAGGACAAGGGAAGGGTCGTGGAGACACGGGAAAGTCGACCCAGAGCAGGCCGACCACAACACCAAGGGTGTATGAGCTGTCCCGTGACGACGGCGCTTCTGGATCGTTTGATTCGATCTCTGGTAATTCCTGAATTTATCTGTTTACATTCAATAGAATTCTTGGTCTGGAACCTAGAGTGGCTAGGGGATTCTGATGTGGGTCTCTTATAGGGACCCTCATGATTGGTGGTGTTGAAACCAACGTGCTTTTCGACACAGGGGCTACACATAGTTTTGTGAGTCCGGAACTGGTCGGAAAGGGTCTGTTCTGCCTCTGTTCTGGGGATAATTCGAGACTAGTGAGGGCAGCCGGTGGGCAAATCATGCACTCATTAGGGCTCATGACTAATATCCCGGTAATGATCCAGGAGAAAAATCTGCATGTAGATCTGATTGTGTTGCGCCTACAGAATCACGATGTGATCCTAGGCATGGATTGGTTGGGAAAGTATCGGGCCACTCTCGACTGCCACAGAGGATGTGTACGGTTGGAGACTGGACCTCACCCGATCCAGTACCAAAGTCTGAATATGAGTCCGGCTCTGGATAGAGTAGTGGTGTCAGCAATCCGAGCAGAACGGATGCTTAGACGGGGTTGTGAAGCATATTTGACCACTATTACCACTATGGAGCACGGCAGGTCTGATGATCAGAAAGATCTAACTGAGGACCCGTTGGTGTCTGAGTTCCCAGATTTGTTCCGTTCACTACAGGGTGTCCCCCCTGATAGGTCGGATCCATTTACGATTGAACTAGAACCATGGACAGCTTCGCTGTCCAAGAGTCCGTACCGAATGGCTCCGGCCGAGATGGCCGAGCTAAAGAAGCAATTAGAAGAATTGTTGGACAAGGGGTTCATACGTCCAAGTAGCTCTCCTTGGGGTGCACCAGTCCTCTTTGTGAAAAAGAAGGATGGTAGCATGCGTCTGTGTATTGACTATCGAGGGTTGAACAGGGTTACTGTGAAGAACAAGTACCCGTTGCCCAGAATAGATGAGTTGTTGGATCAACTCAAAGGAGCCAAGTGGTTTTCTAAGATTGATTTGGCCTCAGGGTATCATCAGATCCCTATAGAGCCAAATGATATTAGAAAGACAGCATTCCGGACCAGGTACGGCCACTACGAGTTTGTGGTTATGCCATTCGGTCTGACCAATGCCCCTGCTGCATTCATGAAAATGATGAACAGCGTGTTCCGAGATTTCCTGGACGAATCAGTGATCATCTTCATTGATGATATCCTGATTTACTCCAAGGATGAGGAATCTCATCGGAAACACCTGAGAGCCGTGCTGGAACGATTACGGAAACACAAGCTCTATGCAAAACTCAGTAAATGCAGTTTTTGGCAGAAGAGCATTGGGTTTCTCGGCCACATTGTGTCCGGTGAGGGCGTCTCGGTGGATCCAGAGAAGATCAGGGCAATCAAGGATTGGCCTCGACCACGCAGTGCCACGGAAGTCAGAAGCTTCCTAGGGCTGGCAGGTTATTATAGAAAGTTTGTGAAAGGATTCGCAAGCTTGGCTCAGCCTATGACACGGTTGACCGGGAAGGACGTTAAGTTCACATGGTCTGAGGAGTGTGGGAAATGTTTTTCCGCGCTTAAGGACATGCTGACTAGCGCACCCATTCTGGTTCTTCCAGAGGCCGACCAACCCTATGTGGTTTATACGGACGCGTCCATAACAGGACTAGGTTGCGTATTAACCCAGCATGGGAAGGTCATCGCCTATGCGTCAAGGCAGTTGAGAAAACATGAGGGAAACTACCCCACCCATGACCTTGAAATGGCTGCGGTAGTGTTCGCCTTAAAGATTTGGCGATCATACTTGTATGGTGCCAAGGTTCAGATACTTACGGACCATAAGAGTCTTAAGTATATATTCACCCAGCCTGAGTTAAACTTAAGGCAGAGAAGGTGGATGGAGTTTGTAGCTGATTACGATCTGGATATCACCTATCATCCGGGAAAGGCTAATCTGGTCGCAGATGCCTTGAGCCGGAGAAGGGCCGACGTATCAGCCGAACGAGAAGCGGACGACCTGGACGGTACGGTTCGTGCCCTACGGTTGAACGCATCGACCAAAGAGTCTGAACCACTCGGATTAGAGGCGGTCAATCAGGCCGACCTGCTTACCCGCATTCGGTTGGCTCAAGGTCAGGACGAGAACCTAAACAAGGTTGCTCAGAATGATAGGACGGAGTACCAAACTGCAAAGGATGGTACCATCCTAGTAAACGGTCGGATCAGTGTTCCTAATGATAGGAGTCTAAAGGAAGAGATTATGAGGGAGGCTCATAAATCCAGATTCTCGGTTCATCCTGGTGCGACCAAGATGTATCAGAACCTTAAGAACTATCCGGGCGTATAGGCCGATGTCGGGAATGGGTCAGTGGTGGGCTGTGGGAACGACATGATTCCATGGTCTGTTTGTCCAAAGCAAAAAGGAAAAACCTGGGTTGTCGGTCAGCACACAAGGACGTTCGTGGTCCACACGTAAGCATACACAGGAGATCGTGGTTAAAGTGTGTTCAATCAGCCACAAACAGGACGTTTGTGGCTGTTCCATCAGTACACATATAAGCCGTGGCCTGGACTCTGCACGCTGGCCCTTCCCGTGGGACGTTTGGGTGATTTGGCCCACGTGGGCTATCTGTTCAGTACACACAGGAGTCGTGGGTGTCCGCCAGAACACACAGGACGTCCGTGGCGGTCCGTGTGTGTCCGTGTGTGTCCGTAAGCACACACAG